>NW_010166905.1:28051-82269 GCF_000695765.1 Mesitornis unicolor
GAAAGAGTGAAAGAATTACAATTGAGACAAAAATTAGGTAGAGTTCATTTGAAACTCTGAAAATCTTTCACGTAAAGAAGAATGAAAGAGCCTCTGCTCAGCCTTTTCACACAGATCTTCCACAATGTGTGTGCTTGGTTTTGGTAAGCCCAGGATTAGCGCTTGAGCTCATTCACCATTAGGACCTAAAGAAACGTTGGAGTTTGTGTAAGCCCAAAGCCACTGCTTGGACTCTTTTGGTTAAAGACCATCACATATCCATCCCACAGTCTAAACCTCTTACGTTTCACCATTGCTCTTTATGTTTGAAAACCACAGCAACAAAACAGGTAAGAGATGTGAGTGTGGCACCACACCATGCACCCATCACAGGTACAAGGAAATGCTTAAACCCTTAACAACTGCCACCCACAGTTTCATTCTGACTCCCCTCTATGGTAAAAATAATAAATAAATACAATTGTTCAACAGCATTCCTGAACGAGAGCTACGCTATGGGTCACTGTAATTGCCTGATTAACCTGATTTTGATAAACACAACGTAAATGAATGGACAAGAGACAACGGGCACAAACTGGAACCCAAGAAATTCCATTTAAACTCCAGATATAATTGGTTGGTTTGGGTTTTGGTTTAGGTTTGGTGTTTTCTTGATGTTGGTAATGAAAACAAGGAAGGACAATCTACTAAAAAAAGCCCCAAACCACAGCAACGTTAAGATGCTCCAGGACACCTCTATACACAGACTCCCCGGAGGTTACTCTACAATTTCGTATCACAAATGAATTCCACAAGTCAGGCTCAAAGCTTCTGAACTACACAGGGATTTTGCCTCTTTAACAGAGGGCCTCAGAGTCAGACACATGTCCTGAAAATCCATAGAGAAATATGTTTCAAAATACTTTTGGGAAACAGATCTGTTACTGAAAGGATTAGAGACTTTGAAAATCTATACTTGGTGCTGCATTCTGCTGTCATACTACTGATAACACGAACTGTACCACAGAAATCAAAGGCAATAAAGAAAAAGCAATAAAGCAATAATGAGCAGAGATGCTCAGTGACTGAACATCAGAATGTCCTTTTTTTTCCAATTTTGAAGAAAAGTAACTTTTAATTCATATTGTACTGTTCATTAATGTGTCTAAGTGCATAAGCAAACACAGTTCAGTTTCTGGGATGGAGGTAGGGTTTGAGCTTAGATTTTATTTGGTTCTTCTGTTTGCTTGGGGGGTTTGGGTTGTTTTTGGAGGGGTGAGGGGAGTTATACCTGAAATACAGAAGATCTGTCCCAGGATTGCAATCCTTACTGCACAGTCCCTGGCCTTCAGCATCAACACAGAAGAAGGATATTCCTGATTAGGACTTAAACTCTGAAGGTAAATTTTCAGGTGAGCTGGGAACTTATGTGCAACTTAAGCTGTGCCTACCGCTGTAACAGAAACGGGCCCTACAGAATTTATGGCATTACTCATCTAAAGTACTTTTCTACAAAGATGAGATCACTCAAAACCACCCTACATCTCACGTACACACTACATATTATTGTAAAAGTTAAAAGATAAATTATGATGATGACGTCCCCGATAAGCACACTGTGTTTCTCTCCAGTACCCGTTCAAAATGGTCTGCCAAACCAGGACTATCAGTTTCCCAGTCTGCATTTCATCAAGTACTAGAAGAAAATCTTGGTGAGTTGGCAATGAATATTAAGCAATGTTTTGGGAAACGGGGGACGTGGTAGATGAATGTCTGCTTATTGGTGAGAAATAACGACAACAAAAAGTGATGAAACAAAATACAGGAATGGATGATCTGTAAATGGATGGATGACACAAAATAAACACTGCAGCAACTACTGAGGCTGTAACCAACAACCCAGTGTTAAAACTAAGAAAATATTCCCTTGGGTGGCTTGCTCCAGTCTGCTCCTAATTTTACTTTTAGCCAAAAAAATGCAATCAAGAGTCTACACATAACACCACATGTAAATAGTGCACTAGAAGTAAATTCCTTCATTCTTTCTACCAACAGAATATGAGCATGTAACACAGGGCAATCTAGAGAGATCCCCAATTAATAAGATTCGCACATTTTGCGGGATAAAAGACTTCGTGTTCAACTTCTGCTTTCACTCTTTAATTGATATAAAGCAACGCAGTTTAATACGATTGTCAGCCTGTGCCTGGATCCGCGTCAGGACTCCTAATACGCTTTTCCACTTCAAGTCGGGACTGTGCTGAAGCACTGAGCTGAATTGGGGCCAATAGCCAATAATGAATACCAGGTCTTCTCATCAGTGCAGTCCATTAATTCAAGAGTACCCAGGCAGAATTGTGAGGATATGACTGTGGCTGTGCATTATTAGCAGATCTGGGTCATACAGGAAAGACTCTTGGAAAATGAACCAGAATAAACGTGGCTGCAGCCCATCTCTAGAGCAGAGGAGGAAATCCCACAGGCCCCCTGCATGAACGTATCCCTGCTCTGCAACCCCTTTGCCACTCTGGCTAAAACTCCACAACACGGGCATCCTATTAACTTATTCTTCAACGTGTTCTTGTCCTGACCACACCATTAACAAGAGGGGTAGAAGTAAGAAGACTTCTTTTTAAGTGCAAAGTAGATATTCATGAGGCTTGGTTTCAAGGCAGTGTAAGAGATTTAGCAGACGTCTCCAGTATTCTTAGAGAGAACATGGCTCCAACAATGGATTTGGAAATTGCGCTGATGGCTCCCGAATTAAGAATTTAGGATGGGATTTTTACAAGACCTTGAAAGCTAGATATCCAATTCAAAAGGAACACCGGAATACCCCAGTAATAACCTTTTGCATTAAAAAAATCCAACCTTTCAAAAAGGGTTTAGGCTGCGGCTGGAGATTTTAATGCCACCTAATACTGCTTTAAAGAAAAAAAATCCTAAGATTCATCCACATCAGCCAAAATGGTGAATGTTTTAAGTATAAATGTTTCGGGGAAAAAAATGTTTCCACTGTTAAAAAGAACTAATATGACTTATAATGAAATTTAACAGAAGAAAGACTCCAGCCATTTTTTAAAGAGTTATCCCACATTTAAGAGTAAGTTCTCACAAGAACCATTTTGAGAAAGGCAGAAATACGACAGGACAACAGAGCAATAGAGTGTGCCTAATTCGCTCCAATTCACAGAGTAATGCATTTCTATTCACACAGTGATGCATTCTGGTTTCCAACACGAGAATCCAATCTACTTGATGTTTAGTAGAGTTGAAACAAAACCACAGCAGCAGAAAACCGACATTGCCTATTTTGCTAAATAGAGGAGTACTCTAAAAATGGCTTTTCTAGGATCTTACACAGCGTTGGGCTTTATTTATCAAAACGCATATAGTGACAGCACATCTAAAGTATTCACAAGAAATACCAATATTCAGCTGTATTGCTCTTTTCTTTGACAACTACAGCTTAGTTTGCTATATGCTTATTATACCTTGGGAAGCTATTACGCCGTGACATCTGTGAGCTTGTCACCGAGATTTATGTTTTTAGTTCTGTTTCTCAAGAGATTTTACTGCATACCTGTTGTTACATGTATGGGCTGATCAATATTCATATTGAGAAATCCAAACAAAAAGATAGGGGCTTACTTTGATTTGTAACATGCTCATGGAGAAGCCCAACTCCAATTACAGTTCTATAATGTGAAATCTTTAATAAAGATAGCAGAAACCCGAGGTACAAGTAGCACATTGTTGGAACTGAGCTCAACTTGATCTCTTGAATCCTGTTTCTTAAATTGATTTTCTGAAAAAAACACTCAAAACCGTATTTAATTCTGATGTCCTATGCAAGAGGATATCACAGCCTTATCTGATACAGCAAATGAAGGCAGGAAAACTGTTCAGAAGAATGTTGGTAACGTGGGTTTTACATAGGACTTTGGGCTGTAAATGCTTGGGTGTTTCCGTACATTCTTCCTCTAATTGCCACACAGAAAATACTTTGGTTTTTAATAACTATCCACTAACACTTTGTATGTCCATGTAACTAAATCACCTTTATATTGACCCATCCGTTCTGAAGTTCAGTATTATCTAGCTCCAAACTTCCTATATAATGCTCTTCAAAGTTATCTGCTGTGTGAATTCCCATCCTTAATTTTTGTATGCTAGAAGTAACAGTATATTTTTAGTATTTTACCTGCTTTATGAACGGGTATAAGCAGCATTTCACTATACAGACACAGGACAGTACTTCTTAGAGCACAAATACAGACTGTTGCTATTTTACCATCTTGCTCTTCAAGCCCACGTGTGGTGTTAGCAATGAGCAATGTAAGACTTCCTGAACTGTGGATTAGTAAACACATATTTCCAACACATATTCCAGACTGAAAGACAACACCATTTTGATCAACAAGATCTACAGATGAGCAGAGCTGGAATCCCACGTTTATGGTGGAATTAACTCATTCCCCTGTGTCAGTGAATTCAAGCCAGGATTTACACCTCGTATTCCAGTATGTGCCCATTGCAAAAGCAGATTTGCTGTGTTATGATGCAGAGATGAACCAGGGAAGCGATGTTTATTTCTAAATGGGGTTTTGAGATCTCCGTATTTTTTCCAGCAATGTTAGGTTAAATAAGATGACCACAGGAAAGCAATTCTAAGGAAGCACATTGCCTTACTTATTTATTCATCTTTAGTATTACAGCTTCCTCCTGTGCTACAAGTTAGAAGTCAATTTCTATATAAGACAGGATAAATGTTTGTCATTTAACTGCACTATCATAATTTGCTCATTAGATGAATGTGCATTCCAACCCATTTCATTCCTAAGTAAACCCAGCTCAGCCCCAATAACACAGCATTTACATAGCAATCCACCCAGAATATCCTGCAATTACAACACTGAGCTTGCTTTATCTTAAACTGCCCTGTCTTGGGTCACAGAAGTGACTGAAACACTGAAATTCACCTTGAATATTACTACATTACTAGCCCTTTTTATGACCCGACATTTTAACAGTACAATATAAATGCTAACAGTAAGTATTAGTGAAAGTGTATCCTTGATCTGCACTTATTTTAGTTCACCAAAGGTCCCATTTGTTTTTATTGAGGTTAATGGATCTGTGAATACAGATCCATTAACCTCGGAATTTTTAAATGTTAAATCAGCAGCTTTAAATAAATGTTAACATGAGGCAGCAATTACTGATACCGTAATACCAACTGGAGGGCAAAGTTTGGTGCACGGACTCCCGAGAATATGTTAAACAACCCAAACTCCTTTATTAGTAAGATTAAAAAAAAAAAAAGGTCAAAAAAAGCTGAATATTCGAATATTCTCTGGAGCTACAAGCAATAAAAGCATATTTCCTTGCACAAAAAATAGAACCATGCATCATTTAACCGAAGGCTTACATATCTGCTAATTCACCCGTCATTTCTGCTCTGACCAATTGTCTTAATGTACAAACTGCATCCGCAAAGCGATGATTTACACACCCGCCCCGAGGGCGTTTTTCCTTTCAAAATTAACATGTCACAACTAGCACTTAGGAAAGAAAGTTTGTTATCCCCAAAATGGTGATTATGCAGTGTTTGAATAGCTTGACATTCAGAATCGGAGTGCGTTGCAGATCAGCTATTTAATATCCCTGGCAATTGCTGGGGGGAAGAAGCGCTCTCAGGGAATCAGTAGGGGCTTTATCACCAGTGAGACCAGTGCGGGGCAGCTAAACTGGCCGTGAGGCAGAGTCTTGAATGGGGATCTGGGAGCAGCACATCACAGATTGCCCTGCCCTCAGCAACAGCAGAGAAGGGAGTTGCCACAAAATACACTCTCGTGATTAGATAGGGCTATTTCAAATTGAATGGCAAGATGCTCTTGAGAGGAACACTGGCTTTTGAGTTACTAGAAATCTCATCTTTCTTTCTGCTCCCAGGCACTGCCGACTTGATAATAAACCCAAAGAGATTAATGGCTTTTCCTACAGACACATATTGAGTAAATAGCTACTTTCGGGTTAGATCTGTGCACCCTTACTGAAGTGCGGTTGTAGTCAGGGTCAAGAGGCCAGGGCCGCAGTACCAGACCCACAGACTCTTCAGTCCCCACAGAGGGGGACGAATGGATCTGCAGACGTGTGAGAAGTCACCAAGGCTGAGCAGACACTTGGGGGGCCGTGCATACATCCACCCTTTATTGCCACTGATGGCATTTGTATTTACAATTATTGCCAATGCTTGAAACGCGCCCTGGTTTTTAAAATGCTGCTTCCACCCAAACTGTCACGCCTCAGAAAAAGGAAACACAATGAGCTCAAACCTCAGTAAAATTCCAATGATTTTATATTTAAAAAACCAGGTAATAATAATAAAAAATAAAGTTTAAAACCTTTTGATCTTATTAAAGTCTCATTGGATCAAGACAGGAGCAGACAGGACACCATCCTCCCGAACATCAGCAGAATCTCCCACTCCACGTCCTGATTTAATTAGCGACTTGACGAAGCGCAGGTGGTTGGCTGACACCTCCTGATCTGCTCCCTCGAGGTGCACGCTGTGCTGCCGCACGATTCCTTACCATTAATCCCTAACCCCAAAAGGGCGTTTGTGTACTCTACCAAACACGGCAACGGCCACAAAACAAACATGCAGAGGAACGCTTCAAGATGCAAATTTTCCCCTGTTAAAATAGAAAGCCAGAAAAGATGCTTCTCTAACCTACAAGCGTCAGACTCACGTGCACATTTTATTATACAGCTAGTTAACAACTAACGAAAATTATAAGCATTGCTATGAGAAAGACACAAGGAAATAAACAACTCACGCTCAACTTCTCCGTAAGAAATCTCTTCACCCAAAGCTTCACATACAAGAACACCGACCAGTCGTAGCCACTGAGCAGTCTGTGTCCCTCAGAGAGGAAAGCTACAGAGTAATTTCATAACACACTTTATTTAGGTAATCCTTTTAAAAATAAACACTGAAACACAGACTAGTGACCAATACTGACATAAAATCAAGGCTGGTATAAAATCTTCCCACGATGGCCTTTGAACATTTACCTAAATACCCCTTTGGTATTGACTGAAACCGGAGTCATTCTCGGCATATTGGAGCAGTCCATATATTGAAACCACACACAATAGTGAGCTGAATATATCTGATGTCAAACTGGTGCCTGCTACACATTATGGAGAAAACGGCTAAAGGAAAAGAAAAGTTTGTACGTGGAAAATTACTTCAATCCCCTTTGCACCTCCTTCCTAACCCCAGAATAGAGAGTAACACTTCTGTGATAATGAACAAACCACGTAAATCAAACCTAATGCAAACTCCCTTGCTGTTCAACATTATCTGTAATTAAAGCTAAACTGGAATGGGAGTATGTTCCTTCACACAACACCCCCTTATTTCCCTCCACCCCAATCAACTAGAGCACAGTGCTAAAGTTGCTCTGTGACTGGGGATCTTCACACTGATAAGCAGAAATCCTAATTATATAGGTGCAGTTGCTACCTAGTTCTTCCACATAATTTGGAAAAAAACCTCACCTTACACAAAGATAGAAGAGAGAGATGCTCTGAAGTTACTTTTCAACACAACTATTACAGAACATGAAATACAACCCAACTGTTTGCTGTTCAGCACCTACTGTACTCCATAGGATTAGTTCAGAGTACAGGGAAATTATCTCCTACGGTACCTCTGCAGATCTCCCTACTTGCAAAGGACATAGAATAAAACACTGTCCTAGTCACTGCAGGTGCACAGATTTGCAACTCCCACATGCAAAGCACGTGTATTACCTGCGATGGTGGCACACGTAACCGAGCACTTGGCAAGAGATTCAGCAATTTGCTGTTTGGCCACCAGCACAAACACTGCTGGTGCAGGCGCCTCGTTACAGAGGTGACATTTTATTCTTCTTCTCAGATTATACACACATCTGATAGAGCTCGTCAGGTAAAATACAAGTGACACAAGAGATACCACAGAGCACTGGACGTCTGATTCTCCACATGCAAGAAGTGGATCCACTGTCCCTGTTCTGGTGTCACTGCTGCGGAGCGCCAGCGGTCAGATCTGCTTCATGGGGGATGTTCATTTAACAGTGAGCAGCAGGGTTTAACAGATGAAAGACTGAAAAAGCTGGGCAATGCCAAAATCCCCTTTGTAGAACTCCATGTACCTGTTTGCTTGTATCCTGAGCAAGCTTTTCAAATGTCATTGATCTTCTTGCCCATTTTACCACTAACAATCTATGCCATCAAGCCATACAGACCTAGGAACCTGAAGAATATGACTGCTGTGCTTTTTTCTTGCTGGAGATACATCAGCTTTGCAGCTTCAAGTAAATAAATCAATCAATCTTCAATCTTGCTGGGTTTTCAATAGCTTATATGAATTTCTGGACTATAATACATACTGGGGAAAATAGGAGCAAGAAATTACAAAAGTCAGACATTCGAATACTGAAGAAAAAATAGAAAGCATGAAAAAAGTGTCAAAATAAGAACACAAAATTACAGTACGACCCTAACATAAAATATTTTTCAGAGCAGTCCTCTTTTTACTGTAGCAAGAAAGTCACAAAAAATCGACCTAATTTCATGTACAGGTAATCACAAGTTTCTCATTTTTTCTAGAGTTACCACCACAACTGGCTCCGAATCTCATGCACACATTGGGACCAGCAACTTGGAATGAATTCAGCTTTTGTTTTTCAGGGAGGCCAGGAAGGGAAGAAACAAGATTCCTGCCGCTCCAAGCTTGCAGGCAGCGACACCAACTCTCCTGCACCACTTCACTACAGACAGACGCAGTTAATTGAGCCACTGGCCTTCATTACTAAGTCATGCTATTTTAGGTTGTAGGTACACCAGGAAAATTAGTGTGCTCCCATCTACCACTGCCTCATCTCAACAGCTTTTGCCCCAACCTATTTAGCCACCTCCAAGAAAACATAGCTACATTAACCTTTGAAGCTGTGTGAACCGTAACAGCAACGCTCTTGAAGCGGAGCCTCTTGGAGCCTCCTCAAGTCCAGGTCATTGCCAGGAGCTGTGCTTACCTCTCCAGCGTAAAGCCTTGTGCTCTTTGCTGCTGTGAGGAACAGGAATAGGGAGGCTGTGTGGACTGAGTTCATACAACAGTATAGACCCTTTTTATAACATATAAAAGTGTCCTGATTGTCAACATTACCCAGATCATGACCACGTGTGCATATAAACATCTGCATATACTAACGCACACAGTATATACACAAAGATACCTGACTCATGATACCTTCGAAGCATTAGTTTTTGCATAATTAAATGAGTAGTTTGATATTTATGGACTTAGATTAGGTCAGGCTTTATTGCAAAAACCCGTTAGATATGCAAGTATATTTAAATAGATACAATTAAAGCTTCTGATAACATGAGGATCAGTTAATAAAAGCGTATGAGCCAAGACTGAATATAAAGAAAGTACAGAAACCGATTCCATTTGAGAATGCAAAGGAGACAAAAGCCTCACTGGGATTCTTTTTCTGCACCCATTTTTCTCCAGTCTGTACGTAAAGCACCTAATTTTTCCAACTCCAGACATACATCCAATAAAACCATTCAGCTGTAATGCTCTAATTCATAACCCTAGACAGATTTGGTAGACGTAGTGCTCCACTGCAACTTAATAGGTAATTGGTAGGAAGGATGTTCTCCACTTTCTTTTGCCTGACAGTGTTAAACATGTAGTGACAGGCTGCCTCTCCGTGCTGCTCCACGTTTGGCACTTAGGAGAAGTTCAATTAACCAACCTTTCATCTGTCTGCCCACATAAGATACAGCTCCACTTCCCTGTGCCTAATTGCGGAGCCAGAGCAATCGCTGACCCTGCAGTTCTGAAGCCTGGCCGCTCATTTGGGAGCACCAAGTACCCGCACTGCAGCACGGAACTGCAGAGAGAACCCGCACCACATCCACACCAGCTCCTCCTCTCCTTCTGGAGGCTTCCTCCACACAGTCTAGAGCAAGGACGGGGCCTCATCCACTGCACATCTGCACACAGTGAAGCTAAGACACCGTACTCCATCCTGAAACCATGTGGTACTGTATTTTCCAGCATGCATTAGATTTAGAAACATTCAAGTTTTATATAGGGATAAAAGCTGATTCGCACTTGTAAGCCAATTAAAAACGTTGTCTCAGTGCTCGGAGGTTAACGTGGTTGGGAGCTTAGAAGTGGATGCTTTTTCAGTAGAAATAATGAGCGGATGACAAAGAATTAATAAATTATCTTAATCTGCCTTTGTTTACAAATATACGATCCCTGCAGACGGTTTTGAAAAGAAAGGGAGTTTAGTAGCATAATTCAAGCATACATGAAATTATTACCAGTCAAAAGTTTAATCAGCAGTTTCCTCTTGGACAATTCGCTGCTTGTCTTTGCTCCTGCAGAGAGCGGATTGTTCTCTGAACGGCTCCATTTCTATTTATCTCTGTATACTTTTGCTCAGAGCTCCAAAACACTGCTACAAACTTATTCTTCAGACACATTCAAGACAAGTCTTGATTTTTCCCCAGTGCCATGTTTTGCGTGATGGAGAAGGAGCAGGAGAGGTTTTCTAGTTTTAAATTCTAATGTTCTCATTCCTAGTTTTCATTTCTAACGAAAATAATATGGTGCTATCGTAATGCTTGAATTAAAGGGTTTGTGATATTTCAGACTGCACTGGCTTCAATTGAAAGCCACCAGAGTTTTGAAGGGTGAGAGTCTTTCGACCTTTGGTCAGAGCAAAAATGTGATTTCAGTGGCTGTAGTCAGTACAAGTTACCAGATTGTCTTGAATTATCCTGGAAAAAACCCTAGAGGGATCCTTTTGCTGCTCCCTTTAAAGTATGTAACTAAAATAAATCAGGCAACCTTAACCCAGATGCAGCAAAAAGCAGAGAGGACAATGCTACTGAGCACATTACCAAATACAGCAAAAAAAGTTCTCAAAAGCACCTGTAAAAAAGAGGACTTATGACTATAAAAGTGTAAGTTCAATTGTTCTCCTCCTTTAAAGAAAATTCACCCAAAACACCCCCCAAAATCAACAAACTCACTATAGAAACACTTATGGCCTTATTCAGATTTTTTCCCGTTGTGGACACCAATAAATATTTTACAGTAGCACCAAGCTCAACGACATCCTTTAGGAAATACAGCAAGAAGTACTCTCTGCTCCTGCGAGCACAAACTCCAAATAAACAAGCCAGGAAGTTAAAGGACTGCAAACTCCACGTTGTATTTGAATTTGGAGTTGGTAGGCGATTGCTACAAAGTTCACACCAAAGGAGGGGTCAAAAGGTACCTCAACATTCACCAGGCCTTAAAATGTAATCGTTCAAGGGAAGAAACTGTGAAAATAAAGCACAGCTTCACAGCTGCATTTAAGTTATAAGTCTATATCGCTTCCCTGCGGAAAACTTGCATTGAGAATGAGCCACTGCTGCTGGTTATTAGAGAAATTAAACTGAAGCAAGGGAAATCCTTGAAACCCAACACATTTATCATCTCCTGGGTGAGAGAGAGAGGAAACGGTATCATTTCATCTTGACTGCAGACCTCCCTACTCCCAAATTTCCTCATTTCACTGAGGTACCTGTTGCTTGAAGCAATCTCGTCATTATGCCTTAATAACTTCGATCCGTTTAACGACAGGAAATCATTTTATCCTATTTGTATCTCAGCTATCAAGGAGAGCACTATAGAGCATTAATATTGTATTTGTAACTGTGCTATTTCCCCTTAGCCAGTATTTTAGCCATAACATGGGAATTAAGTTGTACATGTTTGATTACGTGCTTTGTTGTTTTAAAACAAGCCTGTATTAGTTTAATTGATTATCCACACGCGTATGCTTGGCAGATTTATTTGTTCTGAGCTCTTTTGGGCAGATATCAGGCTCTGTTTTGTGATTCACGCATAATAACAAAAAACTCCGCATCCTCGAGATCATATATTTCCAAACATTCACTGAGAATAACTGAGTTATCAGAAGAGGACTTCTACTTCCTCAGATTCATTAATGCATCTAAGCACATTTCAATTATAAAAGTCACTACCCAAAACCAGCACCAAGTCAACTCAGCTGCAGAGTCCAGCTCCGCCGCAGAAATGCATTAGTTTGATCAGGGTAGGAAAAATGTATCATTAGATTAATTAGGCAATTATCAATTCACAGCTGCTCTCTTTGACAACCGATTCAGTGGTTCTGAGTTAACGAGGGATATTTTCTATACACTTTCTACAAATAGAAGTTTATAGAAACACTCGTTTCTTTGATGTCTGCCATGAAAGCTAATAAAAAAGGGACTGCACACTCAAGCTAAGCTGCTATTCAAGGAGTATGATCAAAAGGTAGTTCTTACATCCAGGCTTCTCTAACTAATCTAATGTATTCAATAATGAATTGAGAATGCTTATGATGTCCATTTACTCCAACAGTACTCTTATTGAAGCTTTGCAGAAGACAGGATTGGGCCCGATTTGTATTTTATTTTGTATTTTAGCCAGTATATTTTTCAGGCGACTGCATTCATCTAACCAGGAGTTTGTACGGTAGCTTATTAACAAAATACCTAAAACACAGTAATGAAATGTGACAACCTGATCCTCACAGTCCAAATCAGACACAAGCTGAGCTGCGCCAGGTCATCCCCTGTGCAGTGATCCTACTCAATCGTATCAGTTACGAGACAAAACCCCTCTGACTGCATGCAGTTACCTATCCAAGTCATACTTCTTGAAGTCCAAAATAAGCTGGTAAAGCAGAGAAACAGAACAGGATCTCTGCTATTTATGCCCCTTTAGAGCGATCCTCCCATTTATCCTCCTTCGGGCAGAGAAATGAGCGCCTGGCTGAAGGCAGGGTCTGCTCAGCCACGCAGGAACAGCCAGGGTCTCCTGCTCGGGGCAGCTTTCCAAGCATGTGGTGCCTAAATCCTGCTCCTATCACCCTTCCTGTACCCCTGGAGATCACTTGGGGTACGCAAGGCTGCAACTGCCACTGAACAGGGCAGCTTGTGCTGAAAGTGGAGTTTTCTTCTCTCCCTTTCCTCCCAGGTACTGCTGCAAAGCACTAAGCTGATTGTGCGGGATAATTCTTTACATCCATTAGCGATATTGCTACAGGTAACGCTGGAATGGGAACAGAAATGACCATGGAGGTGGTCCAATGAAATGTCGTATTACAGAGTATGATACGCAGAATGCTCAGCAAGTCCAAAGGCTTCAGCAGGTCAGTAAACACAAGAACAAAGCATTTTGCTGCAGAACACTGTTAATTTAGTCCTGAAACAATCACGTAACTGAAATGCAAAAAAAAGGTAAGTTCTTTCATTTCTGTCATTTGTATATTCTTATAGTAAAGCTTCACCAAAACTTCTACTGAAATACTTGAGTTTACTTGAAATATATTTTTAAAGTTCTATTCCATTTTCAATTGGGGCTTTTAACTCCAACTCAGGTAATTTCCTTTTCCTTACCTCCTTCTACTGAAACAATAAAAGACAATTTTTCAATCAGTAAAGGCATCCCAAAAAAAACCCCAAATAAACCAAACCCATCACTAGAGGTTGCTTTTGTGTGAATTTTCAAACGAACAACTAAATAAAACTTCAAATACAAATATTTGATTTTTCATTAAGTGGGTAAGGACGTTCCTCTCTAGTCCTCAGAGAATAAAGCAGAAGCCCAGAAAGAACATATCCTAGCCAGAACGCCCATATTAATGAAAGATGAACACAAGATTGACGTGGATGTAACGAGGAAAGTTGGGTTGAGCACTGGCCAAACAAGGAAACCGAAATAAGCTACAGTGAGAAGTCCTTGCCTTGGGAACTCAACAGCTATTTATTAATTTCTTTTCACACAGCTCTGCTGCTCGGCAGAGCCTTTGCAAGCGCTCAGCTTTAGTCAGCATTTTACATAATCTCCTTACTTAAAGCTACACAAGCCACTCCAGCAAATTCTGAAAGCTGCTCTTAGATCTTCTACAAACAGCACCACCCTCCCGCAGTTACACATTTCTTCTATGAGACGAACGATCCAACTCTCTTGGCCAAATCCCTGCTGAATTTTGTGGATATTCATGAAGGATAAATACAGCACGTGAAGGACAAAGCAAATTTGCTTTTGCAGTCAGTAGGCAGGATCGCTCAAACACCATTAACAGAAGGGGGTGGTATTTTATTCAACAGGGACACTGCATCTTGATGCTGTTGATTTCAATCCATCCTTTGCCAATTAAATTACAAACATCAGCAGCACAAACCCAACCTCTACCAAGTCTTCCTTAATACCTTAATATCACTAAAGAAAAATTGTTCGCCGTTTTTAAGGACAGAACCCGTACAAGTTGACTTTGGAGTTCTCGTACGATACATTTCTTTATTGTCGGTTTATCACAGCCATAGGTTGTTCGGTTTTATTTATAAACTATTCTTAACCACACCAATGACCAGCATTAATGATATCACTCTCAAAGTATATAGCCGGATCCTCTACAAGGTTACCCTTTTCTTTTTTTTGCTAAGATCTGGGATACAAAGGAAGGGATGTGAAAGCCCAAGGTCAGAAGCAGCACCAGAAAGAGAAGCCAGATCTCCTAGGTTACAACAGAGTTCTAGATTCAGGAGGACGCCACCGAGAGACATCCCTCACCAAGCCCAAAATACTTAACATTTGGCAACTCACATCTCAGGCCTTCACAAAGAGCTTTATTGGGGAAAAAAACGAAAGTGGAATTGAAATGAACTGGTGAATAATTAAAATAAAGTGTCCAGAGAAGGATAAGGACATCACACTGGACACCAGTTCTTTAATACTGCTGAAGGTTTTTACGTGTAACTTCTTCACCATTAGGTTCCCATTCTCATCCTCACTATGAATTACTTGGGTACTTTTTCCATGGCACTCATCATCAGTCTCATGCCTTCCTGCCAGTTACAGAAACCATGGCTCCCTCGAGAACCTGGCGACTGAAACACGGCCCTCAGCTCCAAGTCTCCTCAGTGATCAATTCTCTCATTGTTTTCCTGTATAGGGTTTTTCTGGTTGTTTTTTTGTTGGGTTTTTTTTATCATCTTTATCATTTTAACAGCATAGTCATACCTTTCCAAAAATCAATATTCAATTTAGTCCCTTTCACTGCACATCAGGCCACATGATAGAAAGAGAATTTTTCTTTTGTCCCTCCAACCCTTCTTTTTAAATCATATTCATTCTGTAAAGTCACTTTTCTCTAATTTCTCTTTCGGCCCTCAACTTTTTACATTACTATTCCTCTTCCTTTGGACAGTTTGTTGTTTTGGTTTTATAGTTTAACATTTTTATAAAGGATGCGATCATTAACATCGGTTTTGCATTCTGTCCACCTCAGGAAAGAAGTTATCTTTATCTTACAATATTAGCCCTTCAGCTACACGTTCAGGGAAAAAATATATCCTCAGACGCAAAAGTATTTGTTATTTTAAAGAAAATAACATCAGAGGAGTTGAAAATTAATATTTTCAGGGAGGACTAACTTGCATATACCAAGCCACTTCTTGGTACATGGTGGAAGTCACCACTTTACTGTAATAAAACTCAATTGGTGAGGAATTTTTATTTATAGAACAACAGTCACATAGCATATAGCATCTCGCAGTTCACTGACCGTCATCTATTCCAGTCTTATGAGAAAGAATAATCCAGATTTAAAATATCAGCCTGAATCTCTGGCAGTTGACGTTGCTGTGATCCTGGGCACGTCACACAACCGTTCAGTCTCAGTAGGAAGGAGATGAGGAAATCAGCAAATTCTGAAGTAGGAAGAACCACAGCAGTAAAATTATGACTCTCTTACCCAGTGCAGCCGCAAAGCATAAAACAAATCTGGTTTTGGAGATAAGAACCGACCTTATAAAACCAGTATCATATGGGGTCATCACTCCACTAATCCCAACCATCTCTCTCAAATGAAGTCCTGAGTTGAATTGCAGAGCAGACACAACCTAAGGAGATTTTGTTCTATGCAAAGCTCTTGCAGCCCAACCAGGCTATGAGATGCAAGTCCCCTTGACAGGGTCATCTAAAGGAGCTGCACGCAGCTCCTACAGAGACACAGAATGGTTTTTTCAGTAGCTTTTGTCACAGGAAAAGCAATAATGAAAATATAGATATTGAAATATCGTATCCTATTAAACAGACCATGCAAAAGCATGGGTATAATTAATAACAGAAACCAACAGCTGTGAAGCTCTTCCTATGAGCCACTGATTCTTCTTTCTTCTGTTACTAAGTGACATCCCTGCAAACGTCACAAATGCTAACAAACACAAAAAGCCTTATCCTGCTGGAAAGAAAGCGAGTAAGGAAAAATACTCTGCATGAGAGCGTACGACGGTTAAAAGCTGTGTGGAAGGTGAAGCTCTTGAGACACAGAAGACAGCAGGAAAGATTTTAACAAAGTACATTTGTGCATCACTCGGTACGAGCCAAACCTGGACTTTAAGAAAGGGATAAGCAACTCAGAATGTCAAACTATGCAGTGACGTTACAAATTTAACTGGAACCAGCCGCATGAGAGCTAGGAGTTGAGGAACAGGAGGAGGTGGGAGGTTTAACACTTGGCGCCAGTGGGTCAATTAGAAAACCACCAAAGATGGACTTATCTCTTCCTAAGCTGAGGATTACGAGGGTCACTGACGCTACTGCTTGCTCACAGGAGGAATAGTGGGGCCTGATGCAGTGACAGCACCCGCAGATGGGTTAAACTCAACTCAGAGTTTAAGAAACTATGGGCAGACCCTACAATCCTACATCTATTGTTACAGTATCTATTAAACAAGTAAAATAAATACACAGCATATTTCTACTTAGACAAAACCAGCTGAGAAAGGTCACTGCTTGAGACTACGGCTCAATGCCCCGTTTGTAGGACTATTTTTGTGAGACCCTGCTGTAAAAGGGATCAATAAATTAGAATTAAAACCAGCAAACAGACAAAACCCAGAGAAAAGTACGGCATTTCTACTTGGAATTTTTTCTATATCTTCCCACATATTTTTCTATAATTTATATCAACCTATTCTAGAAACTTCTATTTCTACTTGATTCTATTTCGGGTTATCATTAACCTCCACTATTCACTTCTCTTGTTTGAAAGATGGTGCAATAACCAGCTAGATAAGCAAAGATGTCGTAAGATGTTGTACGGTTAAACCCCCCCGACATCCCACCAATATAAAAGCCTGAGAAGTTCTTAAGGTGAGTGTTAGTAGAGACTAACTGAAATAATTTCACTGTCAAGACAGACCTGTAGCACATTTCACATCCTGAAAAAAAGCAAAGGTTAGAAGTTCAGTTTCCCAAATTTATAGAAATGCAAGAAGTATTTAGTTGGTGCTAGAAAAAAAGAAAATCATATATAAATTAAAAAAAATTCCAGTGCTAAGACTGTCAATTCATTTAACAAATTGATTTACTATCTCAGGAAGCAGATGGGCTGATATTAGGGAGATATCAGAATCTTTTGTGTTTAAATTCCTGTGTACTGTCAAGCTGCCAGAAGCAGATATATTTCCTTTAAAACAACATCATATTCAATCGTAACATTTCTCAATAATACGCTCAAAAAGGACATAGACTTTCCAGTACATACAGTGGCTTTCCTACAGAAGGGACAGAAACTCTTTATGGAGCTTTAACTGAGTACAAAAAACCCGAAGTTTTTAAGGCTTTTCCCCACTGTAAAAGCAGAAAATTAATGAATCCATTATGGTGGAAGGAAATAAAGAAGCACATTGAAACCACCTCCTCTTCTGGGTGACATTAGCAAGTTTCTATTGTCAATGCAAGTGTTGATAAGACAAAAAAATACCCACATAGCCTAGATTATTCTCCTTATCTCCGAAATAGCTCTTCTAGAAGAATCAGCAGCTAAACAGGCAAGTTAACTTGCCAGATGTATTCACATAGATGGGTTATGTCCGATGAAGAACCACAGTAGGTCTGAGTTTGGCAAACTTCTGAGTGAAAAACTTGAACATGCAACTGTTAACTCCTAAACCAGTCAGGCACTGGAAAAAAAAATTATAAAATCATGTAGTGCCTTGAGAAAAAGACAAAACGTGTTCCTTATCTGCACTGTGGAGATAGAAAACAGCAACACTAGCCCTAATAAATAAAACTTAGGTGGTCATGTAAGAAATGAAGCACTTCAAATTGGATTCATACTGCAAACATGTTGAAGGAAAAAATAATAAGTATTAACTGATCAAGTTTTATTATTTGAAATAATTTCTAAACATTTGCAATACTATTTCTCCTTATGGTTTCCAGTTGCAACTCAACTGGAAGTCCTGACATAAAGGAATCGACTTCTTTCTCTATAAAAAGTGAGAGCATAACTCACCCCCTAAGCCAAGTGAAAAGATTTGCTCT
This sequence comes from Mesitornis unicolor, assembly GCF_000695765.1. Classification (NCBI taxonomy): domain Eukaryota; kingdom Metazoa; phylum Chordata; class Aves; order Mesitornithiformes; family Mesitornithidae; genus Mesitornis; species Mesitornis unicolor. Next base: position 46,503 of record NW_010166905.1, read on the forward strand.
TTTGCTTTAGTGATTTGTCCTGACCTGGGTGTAAACCAAGGGAGTCCCAGAATCCTGTTCTAGGTGGTTCCATAGGCACAAGGGGAGGGACGGGCAGTCAGGCTGCTGCTGACCTGACTCTTCCAGAGCCCTTTTGAGTTTGCCTTCCACTGTGTTCCCCACTTGTGATGAAAACATCACGGTTTCTTTGAATCTATGTAGCAAAAATTTAAATGAAAACCAAAACCCTTATGACTTGAAATTATTTTGTCACAAAAGCAGTAACATTCAACGATCATAATTTCACTGAACACCATTCAGTCTCCTCAGTACTATAAAACACGTCCTGCATCACTCCACTAGCTAATTCAGGCATGTACTAACTGTAAATGGGTAAGTAATCCACACGACTCATTCAGTGCACTGTAATGCAAGTAAGAGCTCTGCTGAAGATGTAAGAGAGTGCACTAGCATCAAGCTTCCAGAATATTCATAATACTGTACATACAAAAATCAAATATTTTTAAAACCTATGTAATTTTAAGAAAAATAAGACAGCATAAAGACTAAGGGTATCCTGAATACCTCTATTTGACCTAGCAATGAAAGCAACAGTACAAAAGATATTTGTAATTAACAAAAATTCCCACCATTCATTTATTTGGTATAAACTTAAATTATCCTACTAAAGCAAAATTCCCATCACAAAGTTCCCATGTTAAGCCATAGATAATGTAATATTTTTAATTTATTTTCATCTCTCTCAGTGGTATTTTGAACCATTTAAAGAATGATCTTCAGAGCCAGTATTTCTTTAGGTGTCCACCATACCGTTAGGTATCATGAGGCAATTGTATTCCAAAGAAACCTGGCAACACTCTGCATTCCACAGTGATTCAAGAGGGAAGGGACATGAAGAAAGCAGCCGCTGGAGAGAAGAGCGTGGAGCAGCAAATCACATTCACCGAACAAGACTCCCTACAAAGAACAATTACCCACGAGAAGCACAGTCTCAAATTATAAAAAGCTCCCAAATTATAGCAGCATGCAGTCTCCAGCACCACCAGAAGAGACAGAAAACAATAAAAGCATCTTAGTTGCATTATGGGGAGCCTTCGGAAAATAAACCTTCACACCACTAAATGACAAAAATAACCTTTTCCCCGTGTTTGCTGTTTTCTCCATACCTTGGTACACGGCCCCTTTTCCGGTACCTGCCACAGAAGAAGAGTTTATCCATGGCTCTTCTTGCTGTACCAACAAATTAATGATTCCCACCGACGTTACAGCTTCTCTGACACCCAGCCACATCCAGACAGCGACATTTCCCTGAGATTTACTGGAAAGCAACAGAAAGGAGAGGGACAATCGCCAGTTCCAGAATAAAACCCGTGACAACTACACCAGTGACCTAACATTTCAGAAGTGACCTACCTGTCACGTCACCTTAATTTCTCATAGACAATTTGACAGGTTCCCTCTCAACTCATGATTTCGGTTTTGGTGGTTTTTTTGATAAGAGAGAAATGATGCAAAGAAAAACAATTCCAGATATGGAATATTCAAGAGGTATTTGGAAAACTAAGCTCTTTGAGTGCTTAAAATAAAGTATATCTAGCACGCTACAGGTTACAAAATGCGTGCTTCTATCTGAAGATCTTAGAAAAGTTCTACAGGAAGGTCACAAAACTAAGGGGAGGGAGCTCTAAGCAGTAAGAACACAACCACAAGTGCTGTTAGCCATGAATTCAGCAGCGTTTCCTTTTGAATAGGGACTGAGCTGAAGTCAAGCTCATCTCTACACTTACAGGTCAAAGTCAATACAGCTAACGGGTACAATAGAGGAAAAACAGCCCTGACAAACTAAGCTGCATTTGCTACCAATCTAAATTGGAAGTAACTGAAGATCAAACAGCACACAGAAATAATGGTAAATCTGGATACAATGTGTTACACAGGTTACAAAAGGCCCAAACAAAACAGGTAAAACATAACACAGAGATAAAGTATGAGGCATGAAGGACGGGAGATTTGATTGAAGTGTACGAAATCACAAATAGAGCGTTAACCTGTGACACAACGTGGGTAGTTGGGCAAAGTATGAAAACAGAATTAAAGCAGAACAAAAAATGAGAGGCTGATGCAGATGAGAGCTGAAGTTTTCACTTCTCAAAGTGTACACACAACGGCCTCGCAGGGATGGTGCTGTGAACAGAACGCTGAAGCCACTGCAGTGAGCCCCTTATCTCATGAGAAGGGAGAACGGACACGGGATGACAATGGTCAATGGTCTTAAAATATTCAAAAGCCACTACTTAATGTTATTAATCAATGTCGTGTTTTAGGGCTGGGCTGGCCACTAAACCCCTCCCCCTCAAAACCCTAAAACAACTCAAACCAGCTCAAAACAAACAACCCAAAGTCCTGCAGCACGCTGCCGATGCCAGTAAGTGCTTCATCTTCTCTGAGCAGCAAAGAGGCACTCAATTCCAAGTTAAGTAGCCACTCCCTTCACATCTATTTCCACAAGTTTGGAATAGGCTGAGCCCACTAAAAATACACATTCCCCATATGGCATCTCTCCATGAGGCATCCTGCTTTGGTGAGAACAAAGCTTTCCCTGCTGCTGCTGCAGCAAATGCAGTGCTCATCGAAGGAGAAGACCCTGCATTAAATCTTGTGGAAGTACAGCATGACAGAAGAAACTGCATAGCTACATAGCAGTCCTTCTTCACTTCCTTTAACTTACGTATAAGCTAAAGAATATAGCCCTCAAAACCAATCTCCGAGGTTAATTGGAATATGAACAGAACACAATACAGAGTACTGCATCCTTTTGTAGTTTTATTTTCCCCTATGACAATAAAACTGCATTTTTAGCTTTTCTTTGCACCTAAGGAAAACACCAGGACTTTCCGAGAACAAAACCAGTCTCCTGTTTGTCACAGCCTTATTTACTCCACTTTTGTTTATTCAATTGAATATAGCTGGGGAGTTTGCATTCAGCATGACATATTTACTGACGCTGGTACGCAGGATACTGTAGAAGATACTAAATGTTGAAATAAAGTAACTGCTTAAGCATCCCCGGTTCACTCACCACACATTTCAAAGGCACACACAATGTGCAAGCAGAGGCTTACAGAATAAAATCTTCAGCTAAGTACTTCCACCTGCACTGGAGAAACTGGTTCTATTCTCTGTCAGAGTGAATCAATATTTACACCACCTAAGAAATCTGACTAATGCCAGCATTTACTGAATAGACAACTGAATTTTAGACACAAATTTAATAAAAGTAACACAAGACAGGTAATAAACACGGGGTAAACAAAAGCTATTTCTGTTTCCTTCAGGCTTCTGCAACTCCGAGATAGATTTCTAAGTGGTTGTAGATGTTCTATAGGATGCTACTGTTCAAAGCTTAATCACCATTTATTATTTTTCCCCTCAGAACCTTTACAAGCATAAGGCAAATATGTGCAGATACAACCAGCTAGAAAACGACTGTCATAAAAAAAAGCAGAAGCCAGCAAGCAAAGACATGCAGGATTTGGAGCTTTGGATTCACTATTCTAACTAAAGGGCCTCAACACACTGTAGTTTTCATCATTCATGTTATTCAAGTCCACTGCACTTAAAGATGACAATATGTATGGGAAAGTCACCCTCAGTGGATGTGCAGATAGCCAATGAGGTCTACAGACAGCAAACATTTTTGGATGCTATCGCGCTGTAAGAACATTTTCAAGATGCTGCTCCTGCTGCATCCTTCACCTGGCAGGCCTGGCTATCACCTCTCTGACTGCCCCCCCAGTGTGCACCAAGGTTCTGTGCAGTGATATTTCTACCGTTCTTCAACTCGATGCTCTATTTTGCAGCCAAAATTACAAACTTCTCAGCTGAACAGCCTTGAAAGATGCTCTTGAGTAGCCATGCTTCCTTCTATATTCTAGGCAGTTGCTGCCATGTGTAGTTAGTTCAAAATACTTGCCAATCTGATGCACTGGAGCCTTTCCCATTGAGGAAATTCAAAGCATGCTTTAGGATGTGCCATCTCTCCCTGGGAAGACAAGCGATGCCTCTACACAACATCTCCAAGCTGACAGAGGCACCCTCTGCACAGCACCCAAATCTCACAGAGATCGCAGCCACAGAACAAGTCTCGCAACTCTCAACACTGGTGACGTAGCACAGAACGTGACTGATCCCACATCAGCTCTGAACACCTGCGCAGCCCAGCTTCCAGCCCGCAAAGTCCAGGCCTCCCCACAGGCTCACAAGTGACTGTACCAGCAGCTTTGGAATGAGCTATCTGACCAGAGTCTTAACAAGAACTGCTATGTAGGAAGAGTAAGCCCTAAAATCAGTTCAAACTCAAACTCAATGCCTACTCTAACGTCACACATTAGATTATCTAGGACTTTGTGTAGAAAATGCATCCTAATTGGACATCCCTTGTAACCAACAAGGTGTTGGACAGGAGTCCCCAGGAGAGGTTCATGTTGCAGATGATGGCATTTTATCTCAAATTTGACAGAAACTTCCCTGGATAGCTTTTTTCTCCCCTGTTATACTCTAGGATTCAAGCCAGTTTATATTCTCAGACACTCTTATATGCCTAAAAGCTACAAAGATTTTCCTTTCAAACGTTGCCCGAGCTCTACTAAGCAGTAAAAGCACAACCTGTTAAAAAATGTTTACTTAAACCCTTCACTTTGGAAGTTTTCTCTGTATAAGATCTGTGGAGAATCAAGTAGGGTTTGAACCAGCCATGGCCAGCAGAGCTCTCACCACTTTTATAACACTTACTGTACATGTGGAGAAAAGAGAAACCTGATATTGGGTCGTGTGGGACTTGAAAGAGAAAAAAGTTCTTGAAATGTCCATATAATTGGAAACTTGGTACAAATACTCACTCAGAGCTTTTAAATCCAAGCAGCTTTCAACAGAAATGGGACAAACACTTCACCTCCTTTCGTGGTTGCCAGTGTTTCTACTGGATGAATAAAATGAAACGCATTTTGGTAAGTGTCCTACATCACTGTAAAGACCTGTCAGTCCATAGACCCCAAAATACTAAATCTCCAAGAGAAATGGAAATAATTTTTAATGGAGAGAACTACACTGAGAAATCAGTCCATACCCAGATAGAGGAGGAACAACATTTCACCGAAAAGAAGCCAAAGCAAATCCAGAAACTGAAAGTCTAACACTGTAAGAGAGACTCCTTCACAGTCAGGACCATGATTGCTTGCATCACCTGAAACAAGTGAGTTGGTGACCACTAAAAATGTCCCTGGAAGAAAGTGGAAAGATTTGGGGTTATATTTTTTGTAATTAAACGAAAACAGAGCCGGATGAAAAAGCACATCTCACCACTTGCTCATTTCAGACAGGTTCCTCAATTAGCGTTTACTTCCAGTATCTGCTTCACTACTGAGCACAAGCCTGGAGGCAAAACTTCATTCCTCTTCCTCCAAATCTTTCATAAACATTGACCACTGATTACCCTGCTCCAATGCCTCCTCATTTCCGAAAGATACAGCAGTATTGACTTTTAGGGTGGCGTTTCCTCTGAAAGTACAAGGTAGATTCTGCCTCACCTTCTAATTTGTCAGTCTTCACTCTGTACACCCATCTTTTTATGACTTCCTTCCAAGCCATCTCTTTCTCTTACATAGCATATGTAGACAACATACTGATGGCATTTAATTTAATTTTTTATGTGTGCCCCTGCACTCTCCTCTACTCTGTTCTTATTCCTTATGTATATATTTATAAAATATTAGACTTTTAATGTAGCACATCTACCAGCACCATCTTTCTTTAATTTTCACATGCCTTTTTTAAAAGCTATTTGATTTATACACCTTCTTGTTCACCTATACTGCTCTGTTACACACCACTAGGAAGCACATGCAGAAGTCTAATCAGATTTGATTACTGCCTGAATCAGGCACTGCACAGTTCATCTGTGATTAGTTTTTCTGCTGGATATTTCCTCACATATCGCCATGCCCGACTTTATCAATTTTAAGTCCTTTTAACCTATCTCCCACCTACAGCTACAGTTCTTTTCGGCAGAAATCCCAGCACCTCCTGCTGTGTTGGATGTCACTTCTTCAAGTGCCGTACCTTCAGAAATAAACCTTCAGTGCAGTTTTCTTACACTGCCAACCTATGCTATCATGGACCAGCCCAACGCCGAGACAGAGGCTCAATAAACGATACGGTTGTGGGATTCATTACAAAGTCAGATGAGTTCTTTGTCATTTAAGTAGACAGGAGAGACTGACATTAAAATATGGTTCATTAAAAGTGAATTTGAGCCTCAGCATTCACTGTACCAAAACATCTGGAGACAGACTAATTTATACTGGAGTGCCTTAGAAAATATTTGAGCTTCTAACTAAGCACAGGGGATTTGGCAAGTAAAAGGCTGCCGGTTTCGTATCACTATATACTTACTTCAGGAGGATTTATTTTTATGAACGTCACAGTACCTCCCATCAACCGAAAAACCACCGACCAAGCACCACAGACCATTCATATTAAGAGCTGTTATTTCAGAAAATATTGCAAACTGTTTGCATTGGCAAATTGTCCAGTAAAGCACACAGTTAAGTAGGTAAGCTCCTGTGCATTCTTTCATTTATTTTAGACATTCATCACTTCTGTCTAGATAGGAAAGTAAAAAGGCAAAGTCAGGGACTAAGAGAAGCAGAAAGCATGCAAAAGAATCCAGACGACAGCTGGACCATGGAAGTACCTTCCCCTGTCTTCGCAGTGCAAACAGACGAGATCTATTCTAAAAATTAGATATCAGTTTATTGCTTTTACCCCAGAAACACCGAAATCTTTCATTCCAACCTTGATTTGCACTTCACTATTTACGCTTGTTTAAATCATGAGACGTTTCCCTGAGAATTAGTATTACAGAATGTTTTCACTTCAGGCTCAATTATCTATTTAAAAAACTATCCCAACTTCAATAAGTTTATAACACTGAAAATATGTCATGTGGATTAACTCGGTGATCAGGAATGGAGTGACTTGGGGTTCTGGGGCACTTGGTTTGGTTTTGTTGATTGTTTTTAATGGGATCAACCCCCATTATCTTCCTATCTCTGTCTTCTTACAGCTGTTCGTCTAGAAAGCTATTTCTCAATGTGTTAACTACTATGAGTACAGTTCAAATGTCTGGATAACAGTAACTACAAAACACAAAAATAAGCATGGTACCTTTCTAGGCAACACCACATTAGAAACATCTTAGCATCCTAAGCTGGTAATTCCTGCTAAAAAAAATCTCAGTAATTATTTATGGAGGAAAGAGAAAAATAATCATAAAAATTGCTTTAAAAACAGGCGTTTGCATCTTTAAAATAAACTAATAACGCAGTGACAAAAGTCTGCCATTGACACCAAATCTATTTTCACTCCATAACCAGATGAAGAATGAGTCTCAGTTCACACAGGGATAACATTAAGGCGGAAATCTTAAATATTCAGCTCAAAGAAGCTGCACTTGGTATGCGAATCAAAGAATATGGCACTAAGGAAATACAATGCGCTATTAAACTACCACGTGGTAAGTTATTCTAACCCAGTGATTTTAATGGTAAGCTTTTTTGTATCTAGCAAATCATAGAGCACCAAACACAAATTCACTGTGCTAATCACTTCACAGTTCAAAGGTAAACCTCACACTTGTTGTAACGGTATCAGCTGTTGTCAAGATGCAAAACATATGTGAGAGCAAACAACATAATGTAATTAGTTAATTTTGGTAGATTTGCACAAGTGTTATCAAAGCAGAACTTGTTCCAAGTACGTCACAAAATGATAATGAAAAAGTTCAGCAAATTCCTGAATGTGCAAATCTATTACCCTTTCTTTTTGATACCGCTTATTTCTGTATCACTGAACAAAGGAAGAAGATAAATTGTTCAATATTGCTTCTTGAAGTGTCGGACAGAATGACTCCCTATCGATTTTCCTGCTGCTGTTCTGCTGAGGGTACAATGGAAAGACATGCAAGTACTTTGCACTTTTCTAAGGTAAGTAAACATTTAGACACCAAACCACAGAACACGGCTTTGGAGCTAAAGCAGCTGAAAAACACAGAACAAAGTGAATCAGTAACCTTAACAGTGCCTACCTGACAATAACAGATTTAATTGAAATTTGACGAACCACGTGTGCACCAGGTACAGATGTGATCCATTATCAGGAGCATTAGGGATTTTGCACTATCGATTTGAATTCCCCACTGTGTGGAAAATGACCAAACGCGATTTCTGACCCACAGATGTTACTTTTTATACTGAAGTTCTGTCAAGATACTCTCAAACATAAAAAGGATCCCAGAACATTTAAAAGAGCTTGGAAGCTAAGTACACAACCATAAGGGAACTAAGGTAAACAGGAAGAATCAGGACTGTTTCAGTCCAAAGTAGCATGAATGCCTCTCAGCCAGCTCCTACCTCACTTCAGTTTTGACAGCAGCACAATCCCAGCAGTGTAATTTGCAGCTCAGGTCAGCTACTCCAGTTTGTACCCAATGTCCTGGGCAGCTCCACAGCCAACACCAAGTTCTGGGCTATTCAATGCACCCGATCAAGTTTGATCTGTCTCCAAGAGCAGTGCAGACCTGTCCTACCACTGCTGGCTCTGCTATTAACTACAAACCATTGTACAATCGTATATAGAAGTGAACCGACAATTTCCTGTCCCATGCCTTGATCCCTTCCTAAAGCAGCGTTGTGAGCACTACTTCTGAACGTCAATGAGACTGATAAAACATATAGCAAGTTGTTCAAATATCAGAAAATCAAAATACGCTTTTTGATGCAAAATGCCTTTTTCAATCATAGTTACTGCATACGCCTTCGAGCACACATTTACTGTTTTTTGAATTTACAAGTGTGACTTCACAGCTGTTGCTCTCAAATGCAGTCAATATTTGTATATTACTTTAATGAGTTGCTGGTAACCCAGACTCCTACAGCACAGCTGCGCCTTTGGAACCAAACATGCAATTCCGATAGATCTCGGTTACCAGAACTGCATTGCTTCTTCTCCACCTCTTTTACTTAACATTTATGGCACGTCAAGCTAGGCCTTAATTTTTTTTTTCCCCTTCTCTTCCCTCCATGCTTTTCAAAGGAGTCCTGTATGAAGAGATGAAGTTGGGTGGCTCTACGGAGCAGCTGCGATACTTTGATATCTAATGGAGTCCAGCTGTGAACGTGGATTGAACACCAAAAGCCCAGCAGATTTTTAAGATTTATGTTATTCGTTTCCAGGCTTCTTGGAAAATCTGAGGCAAGTCTGTTTACCAGTGCACAGCTCCAGAGAAACAACCATTAGCAACACATGTTAATGAGTCTTGACCACTACCTCATTTTGGGGACCAGTTTACACACGTTCTCCTTAGCTTCTGTTTGGCTGTGGGGGAAAAGGTTTCTGGTAAGCACTGAGAACCAACCATATAATGCATAGCCTTTTTTTATTATTATGTTTACAAGAAGTTCTGCTTCTTTTCCCTGTTTGTAAGAAAAATATTTTCCCTTCCTTGTTATACTGAGATGCCAATCATTAACGAAGCTCAGTAGTACACAGTACAGAGCTCAAAGCCAGTGCCACTTTCAGGCACGTACAGCAGGAGCAAATGGATAATTCTGAAAAATCATTAAAGCTGTTTAGAAAATGGGAAGAGGGAATTTTCTCACAGTCTTTCCCAAGTACATACAAATCTACTTTTTAATAGAAATTGTCCAGACTCTTCTTCTAAAAGACTAAATTTCTGTTTTCACCAACAGACCAAATTTCAAACACCTCGTAGTGCAGAGCTAAGGGTATCAAGACATGTCCTGGGATAAAGGATACAAATGCACACACATTCCTCAAGTCTTTCCTTGCTCTTCCCATCACCACGGCAAAACCACAAACTCCCAAAGCGACCGTTATGCTATTCCACCTCCAACTATAGTTTTGCTTTAGCCAACTGCTTTAACGTAGTCAGAGCTGTATTAGAAGGAGCACAATGTCAAGCACTTGGATAACCAGCAGAACTGCTCACAAGGAATGTTACCTCTTCATCTACATTGGGTCATGTAGAAAAAGCAGGTTTTGAGAGAAGCAAACCCAGTCAATAATGATTAATGTTGGGAAAGGTATTCAAGCACAGGCTTCATTTTCTGGAAGAGCACTTCAGGGTTTTTTTGAGGTGAGAGAAAAGAACATGTTATCTGTGCTGGGGGTTCCTACTTCTTTAATCCACATAGCGAAATATGCAGCCGGTTTCAGCATCCAAAAAAAATCAAAAGGTGGGGGAAGGAAAGAGGAAGGGAAAATATTATCTCCCAAAGGAATAAATCAAAGTCCATGCAGAAAGCTGCCTGCATTGCTTGAAATGGCCTGGCTAAATCAGGGGAAAACTCTTGTATATGTGGCGCTTTCTTGAGTGTTTGTTCTTGATCAGATCTCCACCAGTCAAAAGTCAGGCCAAATGAACTGGAAATCATCCCAATGGCCAAAACCTGATTCTCACATAACATCATTTTAAAAAAATCAAACAAAACACTCAACCTATCACGGTCATGCGCTGGGGCTGGGACTGGGCTACTGCAATCACTCGATCCCTGCAGAAGTATTTTTCCTTTTCTAAAGCAATGCATTTAAAAAAAATCAAACTCGACTATGGCATCAGAGCATCTTGGTGGCTGTGAGGATGGAAATGAGAGTCATTCATTTCTTTGGTACATTTCAATCCCATTTGCCCATATACACACACTCCTTTAGCACTGATATTCTTTCAAAACAGTGTCTTTTACCCCAGCTCACAAGCAGCGTTACTACTGTGTTACGCTTTGTCTCATGTACAAATATGAGAGTGATTCCTGGTAAAAATATGTACACGATTTTTGTGTAATGGACATCATACAAGTGTTCCTTTACAAAGGACTTCCAAGATGCATCTGCTGTAAATTAATGCATACATCTAAGATCAGTACTATTTCCTATCATCAGAGGGTTCATTTATTACATTCTCACGCAACATTTTATTCTTAACATGTATTGGGATCTCTCATTTAGTCAGACCCCTACACCACTAGATGTCACTGCAAACAGAATATTGCAAATCACACATTCCCCATACTGAATTTAGAGAGTATCCCGCTTTCTTACTATTATTTTTCAATATAAATTAAAGAAAAGGTATTTTCAAGTCATTTTGACTTGCTCATTTAGTTAAAGATGAGTAATCTCTAAATTTCAAGTACATATTTCAAGTACCAGTATTTGGACCTAAAGGTACGATGAGTAAAAATGTTGACGAAGTCAGAGTTGAAGGATGGGGATGATGACAAAAGCTACCACTATCGTATTTATTAGCTGATAACATCATGCAGAGCCAGTTTATTATGATTTCTTAAGAAAGCGTTGTAAATATCTGTCTCAGAGAGCAGAAGTAGCAGCCAGATTAATGCACATATGCTACAACATTAATTAGAGAAGCAGACCTTGCAGAAGATTGATAATTTGATAATGACAATTGTAGCTGTAATTAACTGAGCCTTTTCTGGAAATCTTCCGATGAGACAAAAGGAAGAGAAACCACAGGGATGCCAAGATCCAGCCCGAGGTGGAAGGCAGGCAGGAACTATCTTCAGGATAAGAGAAAACGCCTCTCAACAAAGTGGAATTTGCACTATGATTTTGCAATTAAATTCCATTGTCTGCATTGGCTTCTAATGGAAGAAAGGAAAAATCAGGCCACATTAAAAAAAAAAGCTTGTCTTTAACATAGACAAACAAAGGTTCCAATCAGTACTAAAAGCAATCAACAGTTAAAACGTCCTTAATAATAGGATGGTGGCAACAGAATAATGGTAGGAGAAAATAACTATTCAAATTACTCTGCTCAACTGACATTTAATAAATTCATATTTAAAAAATGACATTTAGAGAACTAGATGATAATGCAAATGAGGGCTATATTTATGAAGGGGTGAAAAAACAGCTTCTAATCCCAAGTATAAGAATATCCTTGGTTTTGGGACCTGGCAAGAAGTACTGAAACTTGCTGATGGATAAGTGATGGGGTGCAGTACTGCAACGATGAACTGAGCTAAATGCCGTGGCGTCTCCATCTGCCCCTACTGCCACTGCAGGAAGAACGTTCTAGAATTATTCTTGTTATCCATGCCATTTTCTTTACAGAAGCCGTTGTTTTCCAAATAGAAAATGGTCCAAGAGGCCAAAATGAGCTGCTGTACCTACACACTGGAACACTGCACCGTGCCAGACAGGAGTTTGGCAACTAAAGCTCCTGCGATAAGTTAAAGTCTGTGGATGTCTCTGTTTCCACCAGAACAAGGGTACTGCAATTCTTTCATTGTCTGGAACTTCTTATACTGTACTTTTTAAATAGTGTCCTAAGCTATGTATTTAAAAACAAGCGACTTGTGTTTTAGCTGCACACTTGAAGTATATGAAAAATAAAGAGATGTTGGAATCAAACGATAATCTTAGGTTTTCCTAGGGCAACAATTACTGTAATTAAATCTTAATTTTTTCTTTAAGAAGCCTAAGCCTTGCATCATACTGAGACTGCAAGTCTTCTCACTGCACACTTGAAATTACATCCCTCAACAGAAAAGCCATTTCCAGTTTCTCAGAACGCAAACGTTAATTAGAGCTCCAAAACTCACATTTCAGTCTCAGATAAAAAACACCAATACATAACTCAAAAAGTAATCAATACAGCTGCTCTAATATTTGTGGCATTCACTTCAATATCTAGATAAAAAATCACAGATAAAAATACCTCAAAATGACATAATCAACATCAATTATTTAAATCAAATCGAGAAGCTCTCAGACTGTGTAAGACTTATGACTACAATTGATTAAGTGGGAACTTCAGGCATAGTATTTAATTGCACAAACGAACCCCAACCTATTTGTTGGCTTTTAACTTAGAGATTTGTTATTTCAACATATTAATAAAGCAGTATTCAACGAATGTAACTCTTGAAATACGGTCTGTAAAAGTCTGGGAATCACCTTAAAAACCTGGCACTTGAGAGGAAAGACGGGAAGAATTAAATCTCTGCACCAAGAACCCTAAGTTTCAGCACATTTACCAGTTAGTAACTGTCTCCTGGCTCTGCTCACCAGTCCTTTTGGGCTTCTCAGAGGTGGACTCTCCAAAAGGCTGAGGTTCCAAGAACCAAAGTTTCAGCACATTTACCAGTTTACTGTCTCCTGGCTCTGCTCACCAGTCCTTTTGGGCTTCTCAGAGGTGGACTCTCCAAAAGGCTGAGGTTCTGGCTGTTCCAGTTCATGCTGAACGAAGCACTAAGTCTCTTTTGGATCATTCACTCCTCGATTCAGTGATACAGTCATTCAAAAAACATTCATATTCACTTAAGCAGGATCTGTTCTGTCAGTAACTACAACTGGGAAAAAAGGGGTGAAGAACCTATTTCAGTTGCAGAGATTTGAAAGAAGAGGGCAAACAACACAGCTCTGAGCAGAGTATTTCATCTCCACATCAGTGACTTGGATCTAAACTGTATTAAAATGAAATATTTTAATGTGCTGAATTATAATGCTACAGAATGTGAGCAACAGGTTTTTACCAAGTACTCCTACAAGCACTTGGAGATATTGAAGGGACCTTTCCAACCATGCAAAGTTGTAAACAGAATAATTCATTAAGTTATCCCAAACCCAAAGGTAGACTTTACCACAGACTTTTTTTGCTGAAGTTCCCCTTAAAAGGGTGAAGCCTCATGGTTTTTCCTGTCATCACCTGGTCAATGTCTTTTGCCTTAGAAAATCCACCAAAAAAACCCCAAACTAATAAAGTTTGCAGCTTTACCATCAGACTTTTGGGTGATAAGGGTCACTGTTGACTGTGAACACAGATGTGCTAACGTATCTGTGAAGCAGCAGTATATCCAAGCATTTCTCCTCTTCCCACACAATTTAAACTGTCTGCTACTTTCACAAATGCTTACAAGCTTTCGGGGAACTTCACAAAACAACAAAAAACTTGGGAACTGTCCCTAGTCCTCAGAATTCATTCCCTCGTGTAGGGCTGCATTTGGGACACCATGTAAGGCTGCACAGGAAGAGTATTAGCAGCTCCAAAAACCACCTATTCAACCTCCTCTCTTGAGTCACCGCACCAGGCTCTTTTGAATACTTTTTTTTTTCAACCAATTCCCTAACGATCTGATTGAAACGGTATAAACTATGCTACAGCAATGATAACTTCATTAACACTTGGAGCACACTGCTGAGAGTTACACAAAAGTTACACTATTAGACTTGGGTAGATATACACATTCTAATTTATACTTCAAATATAATATTATGCCTCTGTGAAAGATGAAGATAAGGTATTGCTTTATACTGTTTTTATTCTTGCTCATTCCTTCAGAAAATAGTATCTCATTCTGTGTTTTCATTTTATGGTCCGTGACGAGTTATCATTGTGAAATCATCAGACTGAATCGAGTTGGCTTTAAATGAAGTTTGCCTCTGAACGACCTCAGGTGAACCAACACCAACTGGGCAGGGGACTCTCACCCGTGATACCCAGCCTGAAGTCACATCCCTTAGAGCATACCCACCTTTCTATGAATGAAGGAAGCTATTCACAACTTAAACTGCCTGCACTACTGCTTTGATGGAGTTTCTTGGAAGGTCATCCTTTAGATGTGCCATAAACCAGGGTGTGCCTGGAATTTTTATTTATTTTTGGGTAGTTGGTCTCCTGGTTCTGTTTCAATAATGGATTTTAAACTGTCCCCTCCACTCCCAGCCTGTTCTCCTCCCCACAGTGGCTTACCAAGCTTGGATAAAAACATTATACATAATTGTTAAACCTTAGATTACAAAATGCTGCATAAGACTAATCACAGATATTTCCAGTCTGCACAAACTTTGTTTGCTCATCCATGGCAAGCATTTAATAAAGCTAGCTCATCTGGAAAGAAGTTAAATTAAATAATCCAAAATGAATGCGATGCATATTCAGAAAAATATGGTGTTCAGAACTAACAATAATGAAATTTAGGCCTTAGGAAAAAAAAATACAACAAACACCACCACAAAACCAACCAAAGTCTGCAATTTGTTTCGTTCTTCTCCCCATTTCTTTTTTCATATCACCAAGTTCTGATAACTGTCCCTTCCTGTTTAAGCCAAGATTCCCCATCTTTCTGACAGGGAAGGGTGATAAATGAACTGAACTTTAAATTTCAGTCAGACAAACAAAAACCTGAAAGATCAAGATCTTCCTTGCTGGGGGTGAAGTGCACATCACAGAATCACAGAATGTTAGGGATTGGAAGGGACCTCAAAAGATCATCTAGTCCAATCCCCCGATACCTCCTTACATGATACCTCCTTACGCAGCTCTGTTCATACATTTGTCTCCAATCAGTCTCTGCAGTTCCTGGGTACTCGTTAATGACCTGGGGACCGGATGAACACCCGTAGTAAACACCCACTGAGGAGCAGGGAGACCCCGAGAGCTGAACAGGAGCACGAAGCTGAATGAAAACCAGCGCGTTTCTGGGTTGTGTTTGAAGAACACCAATGAAAGCTCCTCACTGCCTTCACCCAGCTCCACCTGGAGGAATTGGCCAAGCAGGAGGTGAACCCAGATGAACCAATGCTCATCTCTGCTAGATCCAAGTCCGTGCTTCTCCTCCTTGCTTCAGGAAGCAAATTACAGTCCCAGCTCCATGACAAATGGAGATATCAGGGACTATCAGTACTAATTCATAGGCTAAAATTGTCCAGGCTACACAGCCCCTGCTAGGAAATCCCTCTGCTTGCCGTCACTAATAACAACTAAGCCTAAATTGTTTTTTCTGTAGCCATGGAAACATCAAATTAGTGAATGATATTTGTCTTTATCTCTGTCAAAGATAATCTGATTTTTAAACTGTCTGATGACAATGACGTTCTATAGTTTTTTTTAATACTTAATTTACATTGTTCCCTGCCAACCAAATGTAAAGTGGTCTTGCTCAACATTCCTAATTTACCCTTCAGTCATTTGGTTTCCCAAAGTTCCCAATTGCACAGGTTCCCACACAGACATCTCAGGACACACCTTTCTTGACCTGCCCAGATTATTTTTACTTGGTTTCGCTATAACAATGACTTTTCTAGTAAAGAAATGGCTGTAGTTATCTTTGTATAGCAAAACTAAGATCTGTACATAGATAACAGTAAAAAGCAGTTACTCTGCATAGAATGGGATATTTACAGCAAGCACAGTGGTACAGTGCAGAGAAATACAGGCCTGGAACGGTAACAGAAACTGTGAGGTGGAGACACGGGATGCTGTGGAGTACAGGTGTAAAATAAAGAGATGAAGCCGTTGCACTGGAGAACCCAAGGCTACAAATTCACCAGCAGCCAATTAAATGAACACAAATCTGGAGCTGAACAGAAACGGTTTTAGGAGTAACAAAGGAAGACTTCATAAAAATACTAAAACCCATGTGTAACGTGGAGCTGCAGATGAAAGAAAAGCTAGGTGTAAAGGCATGCTGTCAAACTTGTAAGGAATGCGTGTAAATGATAAAGCGAGGAACACAACAGTATGATCATTTTCCTCAGGGAAAAGTCCTAAAGGACTCAAAATGCTGACAACTTGACAACCCATTGCCTGCCACAACAACTTCAGGCTGAAGACATCAGCCTAAGGACCCAGATGAGAAGGAAAAGGCAAGCACAGCACCAGGGAATGGGGTAGATAATAGGACATTCGTGGTGTAGAACAATTTTAACTGTATTATGGAGAGTCCTTCTGTGCAGTAGCACTCATTTTCTCTATGAGTAATAATAATCCTTTGATATGACCATTATGCTTTGAATAAATTAACAATATACTCTTGCCTTTATAGACAAGGTATGTTTCCTTTTTGTCTGTAACAGGATTTGGAGTGTAACATCACGTTGCACTATCTGCAGCCTAACTCAGTTACGACTTTGTTTTGCATATGCTGAACTCAGGTGGAAATTCCTTAAGACCAAAGAAGGTAAGGATGTCATTTAATATACTGCATTAACAAAAAACCTCCCAATTATCAAGCTGATCATCTTTTCAGGACAGCATGCAAGAGTGAAACAGTGACAGATGTGATCAACATCTACATCTGAACCTGGCTCTCAAAGGCCACAAACACTCCACTACTCCATGCTATTTCCCACAGAACGCCTTCCAACTCACCCTGTGCTCCCCGTCTTTTTCTAGTTTGAATACATGGCACACCCCTGCAGTCCCTGTATCATACTACCAACGTGATCTTTAATACACTATCATATTGCATAATTTCTATTCTACGATGCTTCTATTCTTTGCAAGAAACTGCGAATCACGATGATCTAGGAATAACGTGTAATCCCAGGGTCAAGAGGAGGATGCGGAAATCTCAGTCATTCAGAGCAGCAGACTTTTCATGCCACCAATTGGGGCAGCCTGAGCTGAGAAAGTGACACTTTTCCTTCAAAGCAGTGGAAGGAAAGAGAGGATCATCACAACCCCAGAGACACCTCCACATTTCTGCAGCCGGGACTGAGGAACTGACAGGAATGAGCTCATTTTTGATAGGTGCTCATGAGGCTATGAACACACTTACACATACCAGAAGATGCTGAGATAGTCAGTTTGAAAAACAATGTCAAAGTTACTCCGGATTTTCTTAATAGTTGTTTTTTTCCCCACTTTGTCTTTACAGTGCATCTGCATTGGAATTTGTTCATCAACATTTGTCACTGGCTTCTTGTAACCGACAGTTTAACAAGACAACAAATATCACTAATATGTTGTTTAATATCACTTTTATTTATCTTCTACTCTGAGTTTGAATTAACAGTGCTATCTATTCTGAAAGTATAGATGGTGAATAAAAAAGCCCACCTTATACTCACTGGCAGATGTGAATTTTCGATCAGCTTGTCTCATTACATCTGTGGTAGATCTGGGACACTCTACTCTGACAGCTTTAGCTTCTGCCGAACAACACAGCCCTCAACCTGCCAGCCTTCAAATACAGGGCACACACTCACTGCAGGGAGCCGAAAACTATACTGGGGTTTATTCCTGTTTAATGTAACACAGAGCACTTTCTCCAGAACCTCTGGTTATGATTCCACATACCTAATCTAATTTTTAATGACGTACATGAGCTCTTTCCACCCCAAACCTGTTCATACTTTTGGGTCTAAATGTAACGAGATGTGTGCCTCACAATGGAAAACAATTTGAAAGTGCAACACACACAGACTTTCAGTACTGGGTTTTTATAATCATCTCTGGGTGTGCCTACATTAGGACTCTATTTTGGGTCAGGAGTGCTGGTTGCTTTGTTTTTAATGCAAATGTCACAATTAAGTCTATTTTACATTAAGTCTATATTACATGAATCAAAGTACAAGGTGGTGACAGAGGGCTCACACAAGATGCCTCTCATCTGAAAGGAAGACAGAAGATGCGCTCCAGAATTACACATCACTCCTCGCACACAGAATGTCACCTCTGCAACATACGCACTTGTGAAATGCCAGGTCCAGGACTTCCAGGTCCTTTTCACTTCATACATTCATTTCTTAGCTCACACTGCCTCCTCACATGGGCTTTGTCCATGCGTACTGTCACGGCCCATAAAGATGGGTTTGGGTTTTTTAAAGCACCAGAAAGAATGCTCTGACTTGGCTTTACAGCACAGCATTGTTTTTACTCCTGTGCAGAAGCACGCTCCAGTCTCCAACCACGACTCCAGAGCTCCTGAGCACTCTGCACTTTAAGCAAGCACCCACTGGTCATGAAACTAAAAAATTTGCTTGTATTCCTTCCCTCCATTACAGTCATCTCACATGAAGATAAAAAAACCCCAACAATATCAATTATTTACTCTGGTGCATAGATCATCACTTGATATTGGCAAAATGTGCTTTCAACGAGGATGCTGGAGAATTACTTAGTATTTTTATGAAGTAATCCTTGTATCACTGACTTCAAATTGGCCATGAAATATCATAATTCTAGGGATCTGGATATTGCCAGAGCATATTTTCTATTTTAGCTTCAATATTCAGCTCACGAAATACATAATTTAATGATAGTGAAGAAGATAATCTTGAGCCATTCTTCATAAAGAACACTCTTAAAGCTGTTAATAGCATTAGTACTTGCTACGCATGCTAACAGATCATCTCCTTTATTTTTACTGCTGAGGTACAGCCTTTCACAAGGGGCACAAGTCAACTACATGCAAAGAGACCCAATACACCAAAACACAAGGCAGAATAAAGATCAGACCCAATACCAAGGAGACGGCAGGGCAGTGTGACTGGCATTACAGCTTTCGTCCTGGCACACACCATGCCCATAAGCACGTACAGGCTCTGGAGCTCCTAGGCTCCCAAAATTCTTTCTAGCATTTTCCTTGGCATCAGTACGCTTTATGATGATATAAGTAATTTTCAAATACAAGCTATATAAATATGGGGTTTTTTCCAAGCTATTATCATAGGAAATTTCTCCTTAGAACTTTTCATTGGATGTTTTGGGTTTTTTTTCCCCCTGCACTCCTGATTCTTAGGGAAACAGCAGTGGGGAGCCAAGTATGAGAGAGACAAAGGATGGGGGAATGTAACAGGAGTAAAGAGAGAGAGAAACTAGGTAGTTTTCTTCAGCAAATAATGTCAAGACCAATAGCTAATGAGCTTATTTATTTGGTTTTATATAAACAGAACACGATCCTTTTGAAGTCTCTAACAGGCTTCACACTCCTGACCGAGGAAAACTAGAATCTGTGTATCCTGCTCTACACATCAGCAAATTAAAACACATCTACATGGAAACATGCAAATAGATGTAATTGCACCTAGTTAACATGCCAAGCAGGTTCCTACGATGTTTTTCCAGCATGTTAGTATGATTAAAATTAAAACCAGCTGTCCATCTCCTTGCAAAGATTCCGTATATCCTTGCAAAAACCATGCATCTAGTGGTAAAAACTTTAGTTCTACATCTCTTAAGGTTATCCACTGCACAGATACCTGTATCACTGAACTCATTTCCAGCCTTTTCTCAAATTTACAGCTTTGTTTAGCACTCTGTCTAGCCTACACTTAAAAATTGAGAAATCACATGCATATTTTTCTATGTATCAGTATTTCTTCCCGAACACCTTACCCCGTGGACATCAACACCGGCATGGATAAGCTGTTGTTACGTTGTTAGAGAACAAAGGCAAGTAAGTGACAATACACGTTTCATTAGGTCTTCATCCGGTTATTATTCTAGCAGAAGGTAGAAGAGAAGAGGGAAACACCCTTTTCTTGTTCAGAAGACTTTTCTGTCACTGAAAGGTACGGACATACAAAGGAAATACCATTCTGCAAATTACACCATAAGCAAAACGGAAGTTTATTAGAAGCTTGATAGTTTGTAAGACCTGTTGGTCAGCCTCAATGTTTTACCACCAACGTGTATGCAACATACTGGCTAACAGTCAGATACAAGTCTAGTATCAACAGCTTTTCTATCAGGAAAGACAGCTTTATCCTCAGTTTTGTGCCATAATCTGACATAGGAACAAATATTTTAAATGTCTGAAAGACTAAAATAGAAATGTTGATGGGAAAATTTCCCACCAGAGCATGATGGCTGTACAGATTGAAGGTCTCTCAGTCTGTGAAGCGCTGCTTGACAAGCGGAAGAACCTGGATGCAACATATGCTTTTTAGTATTTTTGGAAGAGCAGGGCAGCAAAGGATCGCCTTTGAATACGCTATATATGACAGCCTTCTTTAAACAGCACCTGCAGCAAATTAGATGCTAGGTTTTCAAGGTGTGCTTTGTTTTTGGTTTTGGGGTTGTTGGTTTGGTTTTCCCCCCCCTTTTTAAACTACCTGTGATGGTATTAATGCTATTTCATAAATGAGAACATGCAGGGGCACAAGCTAAATTTTTCTTTCTCAAGAATACAGGTATTTATAGTATTGCAAAAGCTTAAGTCATGAGTTTATAAGACAAGCCCACAAACACAATTTTTTCCAGAGGCATTAGACTATATAGTGGTGAAATTCCACAGCACCTGCACAGCCAGTAGAGCCAGGCTAACTTTAATGTAGAAATTATATTCTTTTTATTGCCAGTACTGAGGGCTACTTAGAGAAATAAAACACACACAGGAGAGCCACACAGAGCCAGACAACTCCCATAAACTCTGTTCTAGCACAGATCTGAAGTAACGACGTGACGACCTCCCCCTCCATTAGTACAGCAGGCACACGATTGCTTGGCAGGAACAGGTACAGATGTACAACTGCACCTAAATTGCACATTTGCATACAAACACGCAAACAAGATAGACAGATCTGATAAGTGCAGTCTGCAAAACTGAGTTTGTATTTACCGGTAGCGGCTTCTAGTCTTACCAAGCAGGCCATCAGCACGGTCACTGCGCACATAACAGAAAACCACGTTTTTAGATATTTGTGCTCAGATTACAGCACCTCACCTTTCCAGAAACTGCCAAAACCTGCTGTGCCTCCACAGCACTTCCAGTGCCTACCCCACCAGCAAAAGGGCTGCTGCCCACCTCCCAGCGCAGCACCCCAGCCAGGCCATGAGCACAGCTCTGCAGGAGCAGAGCAAGCCCTCCCAGGAGACAGGACCCTCACAGCCACGTCACCTTGGGGCTAGACCACCCTCAACGCTCCTGCACAAGCTCACCTTCTCTCTCAAGGTCCCAAAAGCAAGGAACCCTGCAACTTATCTCCTCCCACCTTCTCTCTCCAGCTCTTCTGCTTCCCCTGCTGCCCCCAGTGCCCTAAAAGCCTTGATGGAGACGCAGCTCAGCTGTGCTCGCCCCCACAGGGAAGGGCCCGTCCTGCCCCACCTGTGTCCGGACATCACACTGGCCTCTGCTGTGGAAGGACTGTTTGCCTGTGGCTACAGCAACATTCAGTGGTACAACATTAGCGATTGCTGCAAGTTAACATTAAATGGGACTTGATGATCTCAAAGGGCTTTTCCAGCCTCAGTAAGTCCGTGGCTCTGCAAATTCCCTCAGGCAGCAGCTGGGACCCAAGCTGCCGCGGCTCCGGGAGGAACCTTCCAGAAGGCGACATCCACCGGCTGCTGCCGAGCGTGTGAAGCTCTGAAACAGGCCGCAAATGCCAGTCTAGTGCCAGGCATAACATTTGCAAAAATTTAAATAGAAATGCTGCTCTACTTCTCCTCTAGACCAGACGTCACCCTTGAGCAGTACGTGCTGCCTGCAGCAGGCCTGCGAGTGAGCACCGATCGCGCAGGATCCCTGCGGAATTCAACAGTTTTGAAACTTTGCTGTGGTGAAAAAAAATAGAAAATTCGGCGTAGTGACTGCCAGTTCCTGCTTTGCTGAGTCCAAAATGGAAATATAGAGAACACTCATTTCTAAATAGCCATATTTAAACCAGAGATTGCTGAAATAAACAGGGTGAAGCACTGTGAATGCTGAGTTTTGTCCTTTGCTCCAGCCCAAAACACTGGAGGTCTAAAGCCAACCCAACTGCTAATAAACACCACAAACCACGAGCTCCTGAAGTTTAATACCTCTTTTGCTGCTTACCTGAACTCAAAAGCCTCTAAGGAAAGCCTGGAGTATATATTTTAAAGGAGATTGTGAAGATATTGGAGAAATAAAGGGTCACGATAAGCGAATATTTAACAGATTGTGGGTGGAGAGGTGTTTGTGCTTCTGATAATTAATTGGCAGTTTTAGAAAGTGCAGTTCTTAATTAAGCTGTAAATATGTGCTGGTGTGCATTGTGATTTAGTAATGATTAATGGCTTTATCATGCCACCATAAGAACATACAAAATGGAGTTATTTCTTCCATAATTTAGCAGATACATTCATAATTTCTCTCACTAATTTCATAGAAACAGTCCACTTCTGTAAACATAAAGGCCGTGAACTTGACCATGAAAGTTTAGCATGGATCACATACATTGCAAGTGGCTGAAACAAGACGTGGAAGGGGAAAACCAAAGTGTTTCTGAGGGCTACAATGCCCATGAAGCTGCATTGAGGTGGCACGTGTGTTGCTCTGCTTTAATTCTCTTCAGAAGTTTAATATTTGTGCTGAAAGAAACCAGACTTCTGCAAGTACAGAAACTCCGGTGGAGACACTGTGAGAGAGGAGGACTAGCACACTTTAATCCTGTGTCTGGTTTTGATGGCATAGAAAAGCACATCATGCACTGTGGAACAGGATAGGTAGGGTGTATTCTCAAGTCTCCATCAAAAGAGGCAGTAGAGCCTCTGTTTCTGCAGAGGTAAGGCAATATAAGCAGAGGTTCACGGTTCCAGCAAATCTCCTGCCCAGCCTGGACACAACTACTGATTGCAAGTCTACTGCAGAGAGGAGAACTGGAAGCACAACTAAGTTTTGCAAGAAAAATATCTGGCACGACATAGTTAATCTAACTTAAAGGACTGCTTTTTACACAAGCAACAACAGAGTAGTCAGGGAGAAGGAAAGTGAATGTCTGTATCCTTCCAGTAGGAATTGATGCACAGCCTTTTGCCCTCTGTTGTGACACTTGGAATTGTCTCCTGTGATTCGGCTCCTTCCTTCTCCCCTAGGAAAAGCAGCCTTTTACCCTCTGTTGTGAAACTTGGAATTGTCTCCTATGATTCGGCTCCTTCCTTCTCCCCTAGGAAAACTGGAGAGAATGAGACCTCTGGGTTCTTTGCCAAAACCTGTCACTGCTAAAGAGAAACAGGAATATTCATTCAGATAACCCTGGATTATGCTCCAAAAGAAATCAGGATCCTGCAATTGTCACAATTGCCAAATGTCAGGACCTGAAAAAAACCCAGAAAAACCTTATAGAGGACTATAAATTACTTAAAATTCAGAACTGTAGCCAAACTGTAGGTTTTTTTAAGCTAGAAACTTTTGTATGTATTCTTCCCACTAAAATTCATACAAATTTTCCAATGGGATCTTTGAAAAAAGTTAGTGTCAATCTCAGGGATATAAAACCTGCTTGAAGAGTATAACTCCAGCTTCACTATGGAGCTGCTGAGGTCTCCGTGTATAAATTTTACATAAGTTTACAATGCCAGAGCGGTGCCTGGTGGCTCACACAGCCAGTTCAAGAGCAGCCCCTACCCACACCTCGCAACCACAACTGCTTATGACAAGACAACACTGGGCAGGGGGGTGGAAACAAGGCTTTACTCAAACCTCCCTGCAGTATCTCATGGTAATTTGCCCAGAACAACACGCAGCTTTTCTTGGGAAAGCCGTATTCTAAACAATGCTGCTTTGCAGCGCACGAGATGGGGAATAGAAAGGCAGCAGAACATCTCGGAAGCCTGCAGTAAACAATTCTTGTTTGGCAACGGTTGTGGAAAAATCTATGAAAAGAGTAGCCGAACAAATCTTTGACTTTGACTGTAATAAAAAGCTTACTTTACTCTTGGACCGTTTGCAAAAGCTGTAGGGAAGATGATTAAAAAGGAGCAAAAAAGGAAACAGTATTTGCATTCATTCTGGTAATAGAATATGAAATTAAAGCATGAAGGGATTAATGTTTTAAAGCTTGACTTGAAGTGATAAAGCTGAGGTATTAGAAGAGACAACATAACCGTTACAGGATAGACAAGCAAAGAAAAAGCGGCACATGCCTTAAAGATGAGCAAGGCAACCTAGAATGGAATTACAAAATGATTAATCAATACAAATGAGAAATTGTACAAGGAAAGAGAGCTTGGTGAGACTTCTTATGGGACTCAACGCTGCAGCCGCTTAAAGATAATGAAAGGAGCACAGCAAAGCCAAAGAAATGCTTTCATTCAGTAGCAAAGTCATTTGTGAACAGTTTAAATTACCCTAATCACCTCCCCTCCAGCCGTCGGTATGCTCTGTCTCTTTAGTTATTTTAAAAAAAAGAGTTTGGGGAAATGAGTTCTGCGAATCTAAGCTGCAAAATAATTATGCGCACACCGTTTTAGCATTTTAACAATGCAATCCCAAACATTTGTTCTCATTAGAATGCAAATCGACTCATTTAATAATCCCACATGAGAATTCCACCACACTCAGCTTAAAAAGCGCAGTGGTATTCAAAATATTATTAATAAATGCCAAATACGGAAAAGCCAGTTTGTTTTGCCAGCAGCTCAGGGTAGATAAAAGACATATAGAACATTTTTTCCAACCAAATTTGTTTAATTGAAATTTAACAGTGGGAATGGTCCGGGATAGTCTGTAAAAATATGAAGGTGACAGTACCCTCTGCTTGACGCAGAAACACTCACGTTCACCAAAGGCTGGGCACTTCAGCCTGTCATACAAATCAATGACATCAATTTACTTCAAGTAGAGTCTAATTTCAGCAAGCTACTGCGCTGTTAATAGTTTTAACCTCTGGTACAGGTTCAAAGCACCGCTCTGAATTGTGTCATTTCCGATTTATCAATCCAAGTGGCGGTGTCATCTTTTCAGTACTGCTGCAGAATTCTGATAATTAGAGGACTGAAAAAACCCACAGGCTTAGCAATGCTATCAGAATCAGACCCTGCCTATAATATCAGTGATCCTGTTCTTATCCTGCAATGCTGTATGTTTCCATAAAGTCAAGTGTTTCATAACCATCACAAGGAGATCGAATTTAGAACAGAAATTGGATACATTCTAATTGATGTCTCTAAATAATTCAGAGGTCTGTAATGACCAGGACAGCTGAAGCATTTGTTTTAATGAATAACTCTCACACAAGTATATATTTGAAGCCAGGTACAGACAGTAATACTACTTTTTCCAGATTCTTGATGCCAGAAAGAATTTCAAATTAAATATACAGGGTGCCACTCTTAGAGTGGGCATAGAGAAGTCTAGCAGATAAAAACCAAAATCCTCTCTCTGACCTTCTGCTTCAAGACCAGGGTTCAGGGTTGATTCAGGGCAATTTGGAGAACGATTTGCTTTTTTCTGAGAGGGACAATGTCTTCCCCTTGACTCATTCAGAACAGCATGGTACATCTAAGTACACACCACACAGATGTCAGTAGGGCCATGGGCATATCATTACTGGATAGGATTAGTAGCAGCAATCGAAGCTGATGGTTTCCTGCTCTGTTCCTCCAAATTCCACTTGTACAAGTGCTGTGACTTCCAGAAGTGAACCCTGCGCACAAAAGATCCTCACTCAGGGGTGAGCCATCCAAAGAACGTGCTCGGCGTCGTGCGTACACTCACTTGTGTACCAAATGTCTGTTCAGTACTGACTGGGGCAGTGCAGCAGCTGCTGAAATATTAAAAGTCTTTTAAAGCTAATATAGGATGACAACAAAAACAAATTAAATATTGTAATATGACATGGGGTATAAATTGTCCTTGACACAAAGTTATAATATCTGGAGAATCTCTATTTGTTTTGAAAATGTCAGCTTGTCAGAAATTTTCTTCTGACTGCATGAATTACCTCTCCACTAATCCACTTTTAAAGCCACAGAAAATATTTTAGAAGTCTCAGTTTTGGGTTGTGCAAGTCTGTTGTTAAGTACCCACTTCTGAAATTTTAAAGATAAATCAAAAGGATCTCCTGTTTTTTTCCTCAGAACGCTGATACAGCACCCACTTCTTCCAGCTTCACGGAGCTCTGTATCACTTGCCAATTGCTCGACTGGGTTACAGACGCGTACAGAATAACCCAGAGCGCTCATCTCCAAGGAGGCAATGCCACCTCTCTCTCTGTTAATCACAAAGAGAGTAATGAAGTTCACAGAACAGTGTTTAACTCATTCAGAGCCTCCGCTGAGGGAGACGAGACAAGGAGAAAAATGAGGATGTTATTCAGTGAGCTGCATCTGTACCACACCTCCAAATTCACTGTTCAGTCTCTCAACCACTAGATATTTCTGCTTCACATGAGTAAAAATATACTGTAATGTAATTAACTGAATATCCTAGAGACACATAACCCACAGATGGACTAATTTGGTTTACTGGCACTGTAATTGCCCAGTAGCAGTGAAGCAATGGATAATTATCCATTGTAAGCTACTGTTAAGTATGTCCTAATAGATTGGTTTCACTGATTTTTTCCAGGGTATTTACACAACCTCCTCCATTAAGTTTTCCGAGCACCTAAAACCTGTAGTGAATTTATCTTCCCAACTCTTTTAGAATGTAAATGGCACGACGCCCATTCTCCTGAGGCAGATATGAAGACGTGAATCTATTCCAAAGTGTCCTTGTGCCAGCTGGGAAGTGACGCTTCGCTCCCCCCGGCTCTGTATGGCAGTTTTGCTTCTACAAGGAAGATGGGGTGGGGTACTTAGAGGCGCAGCACACCCAACTCCATCTGTGCTACAGACAGGCGTGTGTTCAGACTCGCCATAAAGCGATGTCAGGTTTTTCATTCTACTTTCCTGCAAAATCAAGGATCTGAATAGAGGTTTACCCTCTCCGAGTGGGGACAGTCAGAAGTCCAGCTGAAGTATGGACTCAGGCCTGTGCTCAATACATCTCAAAGGTGTAATCTGAAAGACTGACTTGCTCGAGGACTAAAGCGAATGGACTCAGATCTTCCCTCTCTTCTTTAGTAACATATTTTCCATCACCTGCCACACTATTATGAATCAAGCCCATGGTGTTTAGCATTCACATTTCATAGATCAGCTAAGCAATGTAAGTCTAACCCATGCATGAAGCTGCAGCAATAGAACAATTCAGTCTGATGTAAAACCGTTGTAACTGAACTTATGCAAGTCCCTGACCTCATAGTCACTTAAGTTTAAAGTACAGTTTGTGTTGAGTAATTAAGATTAATAAAAAATACTGCAAAGGTGAATAAAAGTGCTGATGTTGTATACAATGACATAAGTTCCTTCCTAACTCCTGATTTGTCAAACTGTGAACTAGTTACAACTCAAATGTATGAAGTTCCTGAAACAAAAGCATACCCAAGAGTTTGCATGACTGTTCTCAACCACTTTTAACTTCACTTTCAGTGGCAGTTTCCATTTATTGACAAATTCTGACCCACCTGAAACTCCCCGAGGGTACAAGAATTTCCAGTCACCCAATTCTCTGCTCAGACGAGCGTAGGGAATGGAGCTGGAGATCACACAGGGATCTCATTGAGCCCATGGGAGACGCTCAGCCCTGCTGTGCATGACAGAGTTTCCTGAAGCCATAAGCAGAGGTACAGGACACTACAGGACTAGGCAGCTCTGATGTAGGAAAAGCACAGCTGGAGCCACACAAAGCACAGGCACCGAGTGCTGGGGAAACAGCTTCTGGAGCTGGGTTATCAGTATCTGCACAGCACGATATCCACTGCTTCTGGCTCCAAGGCTGTTCTTGAGAGGAAAAAACCATTCACAACGGACTGAATCATAAAAATGCACTCTTGAAGTTCATGGAGAAAGAGAAATGTCAGCACAGTAGTGTTTTTATTTAATTAAAGATGCTGCTTGCTTATGTTTTGTATACTTTGCATAACACTTAGCCGATCACACATGACAGTATACAATTATTCTAGGAAAACTTGCTTAGATTCTATTCGCCTCATGCTTTCAACCATTCCAGACATGCAATTATTACATAGCTGTGTCTGGGAAATTATCAAAACAGTATGGTATTTATAAAAGTGAGAGCAAGCCCACATACACATTATCAAATTAAACTGCTGTAATGGGCTTTTTTAGATGACTAAAATTTTTATTATAACATAATTCTGCAATATCTTGCTGCTTCACGGACTTGTTACACTTAGGGTAAGTGAAAAATCTCTCGTTCACATTTTTATGCCCAAAACACTGCAGGTCCTTAGGTGTGTTAAAAGAAGCTTTTCTAACTTCAATTACTCGATCAATGTAGAAAGAAATGAGGAAAGTCATCGTCTTGGTGGCCTCACAGCTTTGTCCATCCCTGCTTCTTGGCTCATTGTTTATCACACAGTGATAAGAAATTACAGTATTTTAAAAAGGCACCATATCTTTCCCCCCCAGTCACCTACAACAGGATTTACAAAAGCAGTTAGAGATTAGTCATCTGAAACGATAGCAGTACCTTGTTGTAGCTGTATCCACACATATGGTTTTAGTCCGGCTTTATCAACACATAAAACCCTTGGTTTATGCTTGGATACAGCCAGTATCCACTAACGCAGTCGCTGTCATTACCAAAGTCTGGAGTGCTAGAACTACTGCTGCATAGTGCTGCTGCTGCTACTACTGCTAGAACTACAGTAGTGCTGCTACTGCTGCTACTACTACAGCATGCTACGCGGTGATGAAAAGTAACCTTTACTTGAGTCTTGAGCAGAATAATCTCCTTATCACACTACGTTCACATGGGGGAGAGGGAAAGAATCAGAGCAAGCCAAATTCTGCTCCTTCACATCCCTTTTCCTGACTTAAGTAACACAAACTGGTCAAACGAAGGTACCACACACACAGCAAAGCTCTAGGTGCAGTTCATCGCTGGACTGAACTGGAAGAGCAAGGGTTTCTCAAGGCCTGTCATTTAAACTTCATTAAATGGAAGGAAGCACAACTGGTCTTTGCCCCCGAGTGACTCATTTACTCTACTTTTATTTTTTTAAGAATTAGCAAAAATCACACCTAATGGAAATACCAGCTTCAAAGTACTACGTTTCAATAATTTCCTAACATTCCACAATGAACACGGCATTTTAAAAAGTAAAGATGCCGAGGCAGCTTACTATTTACTATTTCCAGCTAAAGTGCATTCATGTAGATTAATTATCCTGCAGTGTTCAATTTTAATACGTAACAGAAAACAAGCATTTTCAGCTGTTTATGCAGTCACTATATGTATCTCAGTAGCGTATTTTTGCTAATGTATTGCTGCAAAAAAGAAAAACTAAAAGAGAAGAATGATTTCTTATCTAAAAATGTGTATGTTAACATTTGCCATAGTTGCTCACCGTCTTGTTTTCCTTTGGGAAGTTGTGCTGCAGAGCTTTCATTGCAGGCTTTGAGTACGGGCGTCCTTTACTGAGCTTTGTCACTGCCAGGCTCCAAAGCAGTGAACTGCAAAGTGCCCTGAGAGCCATTATTTAGAATCACAGAGTATTTAACGGACTGTGATATAAATCTACTCATCAGTATTCCCGATATGAACGATGCCATCAGATTTTCAGATGAGAAAACATGCAGATTTTCATATGCAAGCGTTACTGCAGTAAAATATAAACCAGTCATGATTAAGACAAGTTTCCTCATTCTGCTTTCTTAAGTGGCCATCCCATCTCATTTAGGACTTCTTCGAACATTTTATCCTGTGCAAGGGATTTCTGAGGAAAATTGGTACCAGTCAGCTGTATTCGTGATGCTTCCTAACACCAACCACCAAGGTCCAGGTTGTTCAAAGGTGACAGCGTAGGTGGTGACCGCCAGTTTTAAAAGTTGATGTATCCAAAACTCATCCAGGTAAGTGAACACACAGGGAGGTGAGGGGGTCAGTTCTGCTTTATCCGAGTCCTCAAAAGATGAAAAATTGTCTTAAAAGGACCTTACAGATCCTGGGAAACAGGACCCCAAAAGACTTGTGCACGGCAATGTAAAATTATTAGACAGATACACAATTTTTTGCCAGTTCTCACCTGTTCATACAAATATTTTTTAAAAATATTATTAGGAAATGAAAGCCTCAGAGGAAAATGTGAAGCCGTATTTATGCACTCTGCATGAATCAAACACAATGAGCATAAATGTTGATATGTGATAGTAAAGAGGAAAACGTGTATTGGTGCAGGAGAAAAATTCTGACTTTAAGAGGAACTTCACAAACTACTCACAAAAAATCAACGTGACTTACAAATCTGGTATTTAAAGCATCTCCTCAGTTAATGTCTTAAAGATATTATTACATCTGCATAGTTACAGGGCTGGTTTTTCTCCAGCATTCACTATTGATTTTGATCGTTATGATCATGTCAACATTGAAGTGCACTGGATTTGCTTGACTTGCTGCATAACGACTGACTCAGAATTGATAAGAAAGCTTCACTGATAAAGAAGATATAAAAGAGCATATGCCCCCGTCATGATCAAAAAGCTGATAAAGAAGATATAAAAGAACATATGCCCCCTTCATGATCATATTTGTAATTTGGTTCAAGATGAGAATGATAACGTTAATAACCCTGAATCAAGTGCATGGCTCTCCACAGTAAATAGCAGCAGGCCAAAACACTGAATGTCCTTCCTGAAAGATCAGGGCACATTTCAGTGACCTTGACGGATAAATAAATAAAAAATCAAACTAACCCTAAGAAAGAAATTATGCCAGATTCCATAATTGTGTTTATCATCTGTCATTAGACCAGTTATTCCTGTTATATGCTGTGCAGTTCTCGGGGGTGTTTTCAAACATACATATTACAAATCAGGAGGCTTATAGGGAACTTTAGGTAAAGCTGACAACCCATTCACAAAGCCCTCACCTCCAGCAGCATTAAAATTCTGAAGGCTGCTGCTTCTTAATTGTACATAGGCAGGACAATTTGCTCCAAGGTTTTATTACATTAATTTTGTTTAACGTTGTTATACATTATTAGACTCTTGCTAAAATATATACTGCTGAAGCATGAAGGCAAAACCATCCTACAGTCTGTAGTACTGCGTGGTACTGTAAAAAACCTGGTACTTTAAAAAGTTTAGATAATGCTCTCATGTCTTAAATATTCATAACTCTGTAACTTGAGAAAGAGAGAACGCTGGGTTGAGAGAACATCAGTGCAGGGGCAGATCTTGTAAAAAGAACAAAGATCCTATTCTAACTTTGGAATTGCAACCAAATTCTTCCCTAAGTAGTTTGAATATGAACACTGGCAATACATGCTGGTACAATTAAAGTTATCTTTATGCTCTTTTTCTGAAAAGATAACACTTCTAGACAAATTTGATGCTTCAGAGTAAAATGGGAGATTATGTAGGAAATACGAAAAACGTGTGGGAAAAATCCCTGCTCCGTTAATGGCAGCGTATCTGCTTGAACAAGCTTTTTAAATCCTATGTGTTTATTCTTAAGGTTTCTTATGCCCATAGCACATAGTGCCTGGGAGGATGGCATTTGGATTTCACCCAGAGCTCCGAATATTCACTCAGAGTGACCCTTCTTGTCTGAGACTTCTGCCTCTGCAGATCTGAGCATAGCTCCTTGGGAAGCCTCAAAACACCCCAAAACTTCCACTGCACTTCTATTCAGACAGGCAGTGGGAACCACAAACTGGTTCACACTGGTGAAATGTGGGTGGGATTAGTGGATATAGGATGGATGGAAAGTTGGCTGGACCATCAGGCTGGAACGGTCAGATTTTGGGCAGCGGCAGCAAGCACAGCTGGTGTCACTCAGGTGCCAGGGCCAATATCATTCAATGTCCTTATTTACAGGCTGGACAAAGGGACAAAGTGCACTCCCAGGAAATGATACTTTACAGCTGTTCTGGGAGCTTTTTTTAGAATTCGTTGAGAAAATCTTATTATTAAAAACACAGAAAAGAAGAAATTATATGATTGGTCTGCTTCTCTCGTTATACATGTTGCAGAATAACTAACTGATTATACCGGGTCAAATATGACCCCTTACGGATTTCACTATAGAATAAAAAATTATTATGGTTATTGAAAATGCTTCTAATGAGCACCTTCTGCTTGGAAATCAGTGTCTTTATTCAGCTGTTATCTATTACTACATGGGGACAGGGTGGTATTTAGAATTGTTTGTCAGAATATGCTCAATCATCACTTTTGCAAGACAAATGCAAAAATAGGAAGTTTTTTTACTCAAATCTCTCATATACAAGGGAAATGAGAAGGTTCAGTGCAGAGTAGTGGGTTTGATTAATGCAGCTATATATACATTCATAATAAATGCCTGATTCAGGGACCTGATGGATGCTTCTCACTCATCCACCTTGTTCACAAAACTCTGAAACAAACAAACGATGAATATGTTCCTGGATTCTCTACTGCAGTAATGAACCAATGAGAATAAAACCTTTAAGATACTTCAAATCAACAAAGAACCAAAGGCAATATTTCAGAAAGCTTCCTTGGAGAAAACAGACCTCGCATGCTGACAGTCGCACGTACCTGCTAACTCCAAAACCTAGAAACATGTCGGAGGAAAGGTATAATTGTTCATTAAAGCTTGATGAGTGATGGAAATGTCACAGTTCAAAGTACAACACAATCTAAAGAAACCATTTCAGATATTTCCCTGTAATAATAATAACTAGTTAATTCTTCAGGGGAGTTGTTTGAGTTTTCTTTGGGGAAAAACCAAAGCGTATTCAAGGCAGGACAGAAGTTTGAGACCCTTTTGGGGATGTGGGGCATGTGGTTGCCCTGTGCTCCTGCCCGGGGTTGGCCACCACCAATGAGGTCTTAGATTCAGGTAGGGGTCCACGTTACAAGTCCTGGGTAAGTGCTTGGCTGTATGGACATTTGGTCTAATTCTGCATAGTATCTGCTGATGTTATGCTTAATTTTCTGTTTATGCAGAAGACAATTATAAAAGTGCGTGGAAGCAAGAAACATGAAAGAATAATCTATGCTTTATGAAACTTCTCAAAGAGAAACATGAAGGCCCTACAACTCAGCAGTGGAGGAACTGGAGAATTATCAAAGATGACATTTTCAGCTCTTTACATGGTACATAAACACAAACAGTATACACCAGCACACTGAGTTTATCCTTCACAGAATGGAGAAAAGTGCCAAAATGGAAGTATAATAAAACAAATAAAACAAAAATAAAATCAAATGGGTCTTTTTTCCTGATAATTCCAGGAGCTGAATTTTCAGTAGGCCACTAAGTAAAGGTCCATGTACATGTGGGAAACAGCAGGAGAAAACAAGAGAAAGGAACACCACTGTTTCATCTAAAATTAAAACAGATCAGGTAATCCAAGGCATGGGATACACCTCCATTGAGAGGCTACAGATGAGAAGTGCTCCGAGACCTGACATAAATGGGAGAGGGAAACCACTTGCAGGTTCTTGTTCAAACACTTGGTCAGGAGACGGAAAAAATGAGATCAGGGATCACCCCAGCGTTACCTCCAGACTTCCATAAACCAGGAAGTATTTCGATAACATATATAATTTATTCCCACAATGAATTTCTTTGAAGAATATCAGAAATAAAGGCACAGATTCTGGAAAATACAAAAGGAAAAAAATAAGTAACTTTTTCATATACTCTTAAAAAATATGCTAGTTAATCTTAAGCTAATGCATTGTAGAAAGGACTGAAATAATTGTTCAACTCTTGCTTCAAACTGAGAGAAAGGTTCATTAATTTTTTTATGTCAGTGAATGGAGAAAACTGGACTAATTATGTAGTATTTACTTGTCATATTTTTAAATAGCTTTGTGTAGGCTTCCTCTGAAAGATTATGATGTACTAACTGCTGTTATTACCACTGCCGACACCGAGGTTAAATGTTCTTTCTTCCAAACAACAAAGTGCAGAGGAAAAGGGCATTTCTTCCCTTAAATATGCTTTGACTTCCCAGTATTGTTGACAAACTTATTTTATTTTTTCTAATAAGCTGAACCAATGACTCTAACAGGAATAAAGTATTTGTCCTCTGCATTTATGTTCTTTTGTTCTGATGTCACTAATAATGACTAAATTAATTTAAACGTCTTGCTTATTGAGTAATTGCTTGATGTGTTTTTCTTCAAGATAAAAACATTCCGAATGCAACCATTCAAAACACACCTTCCACAACATGCTTGCATGCAGGCTTTACAATAAATCCCCAACTAATTCCAATCGTGCTTTTATGATGCTTCTCATCGTCACTTCTGCACCTGTACTGTCACTTCACATAGGACAGCGTAGGGTAGAACCCTGATTTCCATTTTCTCCCCAACTCATTTTAGTTGTCTGATGGGGAAACAATGAAAGAAAAACTGAAATAAATCATGATATTTGAAACTAAATTTCTGGACAACAAACACTCAAACATTCTGGGAACTGGGTGTTTGGGAAGGGAGGGACATGATGGAGGAGAATCCCAACCACACTGAAGTCTCCTAAATGGCTATTGGACTTTTTCTGAAGCAGAACAGTCATTCATCCTCTGCAGTCACCAGAGAAAGCAGTGAACTCTACTGGCATTTTCCTTCTAGTAGTTTATTTTCATCTCCTTATGAGCTCAACCGCACACTTGCCTTTTCCTTGGCCATTATTCTGTTCACTTTTGCTGAAAGTAAAACAGCAGCAGGGTCCGTCCCAAACAAATCAATGCATGAGAACAGAAGCAACGGGCATCTGATATCTTATTTCCCTGAAGAAGCTGGCAGAAACAGTTCCCATATACCTCATAATAAGAACATAAACTCCATAGCAAGCAGCCTTAATGTTAAATAAATAATTTAACAAGGTAATAAATCCCAAGATGAACAAAGTTTTGGGGAGGATCTGCAAGCAGATACTTTGGATTCTACTTCCAATTGTGCCACCCCCATGGAAGTGGGTAAGAAAAATGGGAGATTTAAAACTGGATTGCTAGGTCCTGGGGTCTCAGAATAATGCCCTCTCTAAAAAGTAATTTGCAAGTGTCAGCTCTGGAATAAAATGCACTGTCACTGGTGTGAAAAAGGAGTAAATAAAGTGGAGACGATAAACTTACTGCAGTGAAGTACCTGAAAAGACAGAGAAAATCTTATATTTTCATGTATCTATAT
>NW_010166906.1:0-1164 GCF_000695765.1 Mesitornis unicolor
CAGTACCTGGTTTGCTGGGCATGAGAGAAGCAGAAGATACAATGAACTGATTCCTGACACATTGCTATGAGGCTTTCACATAAACTGCATAGTAGAACATGGTATGGACTTATGGCCTGTGGACCTATGTGCTGCCTTGTATGGGAAGATGTTGCAAGTGACATCCTGAGGGTTAATTACAGCTAAGAGATAATGTCTTGTTTAATGACTTAAATGACAAAACGGAAATGTTGTGCTAATCTAGATGGTGTGGAGCTGGGAAAGGTGGAGATCATGATGGGTAATGTGTTTGAAATTAAATATGGTTTTGATAAATTGGAGAAACTGCACAGTATCAGCAAATAAAATCCTGTAAGTGCAAATGCAATGTCCTATGTTTAAGGCAAAAAAAACAACCACAAAAAAACCACTAACACCAACAAAAACAAACAAACAAACAAACCCCACCCCTAAACAAGCAAGTGAACAAAAACAAAGGTCGGTAACAGAGATGGAGTAGATCAGAGTCTGCATCAGCTGTGTTGTTGGGGAGGAGCAAGGAGGGGAAGGCACTTATTATAAAAGTATCTATTAGGCTTTACTTTTTCTTTATGGTAGTTTAAAATTTGTTTACAAGTCCAGTTTAATAGATCACCATAAGTACATGGATTTAAAACACTGAAAGATGACTTGGGGCAAAGGGATGTAATTGGATGACTTCTCTTAAATCCCTTGCAGCCTTCCTTTTTCACTGACTCTATGTTTATCTTTTCATGACTCAAACATCAGAAATTCAGAGAATATTCTTAAGCATGGAGCTTACAATACAGATGTACTGGCATTTTCATGCACAGCGTGATAGGGTTTTAGGCCTAGATAGAGAAAAACACAGGGAAAATGTTGTTTTTCTTCTGTTTGAAAACTCCACCATAAAAAATGAGGATGGGAGGTTCTCTCACAAGAGAGTAGAAAGAAATCCATCAAGGTTCACCCTACTGTGCTATAGGGGGACAGAGGAATAGCTTCCCACAAAATACCCCAGGACACGTAGAGGTCTGTGAAGGCTCTGTTTTCATTGAGCATTATAGCAGTTTTATAGGATTTATTAATTGCCTGTTAATTAGAGGGGGTAAACAACATGAAATGTATCATGCCTGTTTTAATAGAAGAGTGTATTTCTTTCAA
>NW_010166907.1:0-29367 GCF_000695765.1 Mesitornis unicolor
GGCTCCTGCCGCCGCCCTGAGAAAATCCCCCGGCTCGGCCTTTTCTCCTCGCCAACCCTTAAACTGCACTCCTGGAGGGACAAAGTTGGTCTCAGCCGCGCTGCCTCCGCCGCCCGGGAGACAAGAGAGTTGCGTTCGGCAGCGGCTTCCTCGGAGCCGGGAGTGAGCCGGGGTCAGAGTTAGGGGAGAGGGGGACGAGGGGATTCCTCCCCCCTCCGCCCTCTGGCCGGGGTGCGCTGTGTGGGAGGCTCCGGGAGAAGACAGCGGGAGTCCAGCAGGCTTTTCCTTCCCACCCCTGCTATTCCTTATTCCTTTCTCCTAAAAGAAAAAGAAAAAGGAAAAAAAAAAGGCAAGAACTGGACTGGGGGGAACACACGGACGCTGTCTCTGGTCTCCGTTTGAAGAGCAGCGGGGCGGGCGGAGGTCCGGCGACAGAGAAATGTGTCGGTGAGGAGTTGGAGAGTGCATCAAGGAGAAGAGTCCCAGCCCGGCTCCCCGGGAGGCAGAGACCCGCCGAGCCGGCACCGAGGTCGCCGCTGCACCCTCCCCTCTGCCCGCCGTCTCCCTCGCCTCCTCCCTTCCCGAGCAGCTGAATTCTCCTGGGAGCACGGCAGGCAAGGAAGGAAGGATTTGCCACAAAGAATATATCACCCTCCTCCCCAGCGGCTGGATACTGCATTTTTTTCATTTTTTTTTCTCACTTCTGTGTTTAAATACCAAATATAGCCTCTTGGGGGGGAGGGGATGGAAATCTCTTAGAAGAATTTGAAATCTTGCTGGGATTCGGGAGTGCTGGTGTTGCACGGCCCGGGAGAAGACGGCGGAGAAGGGGAGGTGTGCGGCTCTCGCTGGCGGCAGGACTGGAGATTTGCCACTTTTCGGGAAGCCCGAAGGTTGGTTTGTTATCAGACTGTTCTTTCTCCCCTTTCCCTCTTCTGGGTGACGCTAAATCCCTCAGCATTATTAAAGAAAACCGAAGTGTTGCGCACGTGTAGCTGGTGGCTTTCATGTTTTTTTAAGGTAGTTTTCATCAAGAGACTGACAAAGCTTCCTCCCTGCGCCCAGAGGCTTTTGAGGTTTGACACTGAAATGGAGCTACTTTTCTCCCAAACACTACATGTTGTCTAAGGAGAGCCAGGACGAAGGCACCGCGTTTACAGATCTCGATCCAACCCTCGGCACCCACGGGGGATGCTTCACCAGAGCTCGGTGTGGAAAAGCAAACTTGGAGTGTGCGCAGAGACTTCGTCGTGTCCAGCGGCTTAACTGTTGACTTTTTTTTTTTAAAGTGGATTCGTAGCATACTTTTATGAATTAAATTTTGCCACCGTTTGTACAGAAGCCAAATGACACGTGTGTTTTGAAACACGGTTCCAAATATATCCATCCCTCAACCCGGATTCTCGCTGAGAAAGAGCCGGAGGGAGATCGTCAGTGTCTAAAGAAATCTTGATTTTACTGTTTTCTGAACATTGATCTGCTGCAGAAATGTTGCTATAGATTGCTTTATAACGGTTCATCAAGAAGGGAGATTTTCCAGCTTGCAGGACCTAGGAAAGTGGATACTTAAAGTCACTTAGATGTTTTAACAGCGTTGGAAAATGGGAGCTGCTACTAAGTTGGCGTTCGCTGTTTTTCTTATCTCATGTTCTTCAGGTAAGTGAATGTTCGTGATTTTGTTGCTTAAGATGTGAGGCTTTGGGGTCAGGGCTTAAACGCTTGAGATAACTTTGTCGATTAGTAGGAATAAGGAGAAATCGTCCCTTTTTCCAGATGACAAATGTTTGGGGATGGCAGTGTCTGCAAAGGCAGAAGCTGTTTTCAGAGTTAATCTAAAAAATGTCTAAGATGAGCACTTCGGATGCGTTCAGCGCTTGGATTTCAGATCAATCGTGTGGAACAAATGTGGAGATATAACCACCTAGCGACACATACAGAAATCTGGCAGTGCAGTTACTAGTCCTACATGGTGTTTTTTTAAGTAAGAATAACCCAGCTGAAAGACTCTTAGCTTCAATTAGATCTCTTATTCGGGACCATTCACTGGTGAATGGCAAGCTTCATTAATGCTTCATTAATTTAGAATAGGTGCTGCTCGGGAGGCATTAGCTCGTCCTCTAATGATAGCGAGGGGTGTGCGCATGTATAGCTAAATGCACAGAATAAGGCTGAAAAGGGAGACTTTCAGTTTCTACACAATAATTTCTAATGCTTTGTATTTTGCTGCTCGATACGTCGCTGCCTCGCAGTGCGAAAAGCTCCTGCTTTTCCCTTTAAACCAGCAGATATTTGGTTTCCAACGCCGGCTCAGAGCCCTGAGAAGCCAGCAGGGTGCGAGGACTTCCCAGCTCCTTCAGGAGGAGGATGGCTGTGGTAGCAACCAGTGGTTGGGGGAACTGGTGCTACAGTCTTTCTGCCATTCTGCATTTCTGCTTGAAGCTCCCTCAATTTCCTCCAAAAACTACCATGAGCAGTATAACGGATCCAGTATTTGTTTACATGGTGAGCCTGGCGCTTTCTGCTTAGGCTTTGAATGAATGTGTGGTCCTCTCTGTAGGTTTAAATACATTTTTTTACCATACTTGCATGGTGTGCAAAGGAATACTTGTTTATCAGTCTGAAACCTGGCAGGCAAGTGCTCAGCTTTTCAGTGTAAGGGAGTCATGAGAGCCGTATAACGATGCCTTTTAAAATTTCAGCGTTATAATGTGCAGGGTTTTGCTGAACAGGACGTTTTCTTGCGGTTAGTAAATGGATAGTCTAGTCTTGTGTCTGTAGCAGTATTGATCAATTCCGTGTGCGCTAAATGTGCTGTGAAATGGCGAGCGCTGCCAGAAATAAACCAAAAAAGATCCTTTATGTTTTAACCAGAGAAATTACAGCAGGTTAAGGACAGACAGAGATGGGTTGTGGGGGTTTTTTATTTTTGTTTTATTAGGGTATACCATTTATTCCTCTCAAGATTTCTTCTGACAGTTTTGCAGTAGAAGATGTCTCTTTCATCTTATAATATGTATTTTTCAAGTTACCTGAGCAACATTCCTCTTAATTCAGGAACATTTTCTGTAGGGGAACTTTTCTTCCCTCCTCTCAGTGACAGTTTTTGAAAGACTTGATGCCATCTGCTCCCCATGTCTGTCTCTCCCTTCCAGGTCCTTTTTCCTAGAGCACAGAATAGTGATCTTGGTGACACTACCTATCCTAATTAGTAAAAAGAATGGTTAAGCAGCCAAAAAAAATCATATTTTCTTTAGCATTTCTTGGTAAAGCAAAAGGAATGCTTGTCTTTCCTGTGATGATGGAATTAATCTTTGCTAAATGAGCAGGAAGCTGGCTGCAATTCGGACTGCTTCTCATGTTAATGACACTGTTTTGGTGGACATTCCAGTACTACACATTAAGTGTTCCGGTATTTTACAATTATTAAACTATTTTCTGCGCTCCTAAAATTTTTGACTATCTACAGTCCTGATGTAGGTCTAAAAATAAATAACTTCGGCAGTAAGCTTTTGTTTTTACGATCAAAATTAAAGGATTATGTAAGCTTTGAGCACCAAGTGCAGGCACGTTGATCAGTAGTGTTGCTTCTCTTAACTGGGATCTGGTTTAAAATCATACCTGGTCAATTGATTCTGACATCGTCGTCAGAAGAAGTTGTTTCTTTTCCAGTCTTTAGTCTGAAAAAAGTCTGCCCAGGCTGTATATTTAAGAATCTTGGCAGTGGTTGAAGAAATCCTAGAGTTCAGGTGTAAAGATGTCTGGTTTGTCTTTCTCCGGTGTGCAGTCTCCAGCTACTCTTGAATGTGTATGTGGGGGAGTTGGTTTTCTGTATTTGTTGTGGGGTTTTCTCCATATACAACTGTTTTCTGCAGTTGTTTACATAGCCAATTAATACTAGTGTTCCTAAAATAGGTGAAAATGTTGGGCTGTGTTTTGTTTTTTTTCCTACGTGGTGGGTGTGGAAGTGCTCTTTGGGTTGAAGGCATTTTACTTCACTATCTCTATAAACTGCTGTGTGAAATCCTGTAAACGAGCTTCAAATGGAGAGGAATTCCCAGTGAATTAAGTCTTTGATAAGGGAGTGAAAATATTTCCCCTTTCTGACTAAGATATTTGAAAAAAGAGCATCTGTGTTTTGTTCTTAGGTTTAAAAATATTTGTAGATGCTTAGATAAGTGGGAGTAGGTTTGCACCCATTTGTACTAATTCAGGAGAATGAGATGACTGTGTATTAACTAAACATGAAAACAAAGCGCTGAGGTCAAGGTTCTCCGTGTTCCCTCTAATACACTTTTTATATAAAGCTGTGTGTATTTTTTATTTAGTAAAGAACAGAAGACCCTGAAGTAGTAATAAAATGTATGAACAGTTGAATGTGCTTCCTGTGCCTCTCCTGTAGATGAGGCAAGGTTGGGTGAGCTTTAGAAAAGAAAAATAGTAAACAAGATAGGTTTTTTTTAATGAAAGAACACTTCTCTTTAGATATTATCTATGTTCTCCCTTCCCCCAAGGAAGTGTGTTTGTGTCTTCTGGTTTTCATGGTTGCTCAGTTACACTCTACGAAATTTCAGGAACAGAGAATGTATATTTTCATAATATATGTTTCAGAATATATTCCCTATGAAGCTGAAAATGCGGGAGATGTTGCAGTAGTGACTTGGCTTTAATCAGAATCTTCTGCTGTGGGTGCTGTATTTTTTTTTAACATAGTTTTCAACTCTGCTTTTGATACCTGGATGGCCCATCATCAAAGTATTCTGCAGCTTGAAGTCTTTTACAGGGGACAAGACCTATATTTGGTAACATTTGCTTAAGCTCAATTCATGCTAAAAATCACCTGAGCAAAAGGAAGCACATCAGAAAAGTCTTGGTGCTCCATTCCTAATGCTACATCAATCTCAGCCACTCAGAAGGTCTTGAGTAATTTTGCTGAAGGAAATGGCATGTTAAAGATACTTCTGTAGTTGAAGTAGCATTTTCACTGCATAGGGAATGTTTCCTTCTTTGATTTTTATTTTATTCTCCTCCTGTATCACACAGATTATTGTCAGGGCAGATGATGCTTTGAATTGATTTTTTTTTTCCCCCCACAAAAAAAAATCCAGGTACAACTGTGAAGCCCAAGATACTGCTGCAGTTTCAGAAGCTGAATGGTTCAGTGTTCTGAAGGAATGGAGGGGTGGGAGATGGGACTTTCTTCTTTAATTTTACTAGCATAGCTTCTTTTTTTACTGACCTTTCATTAATAATTTCACATTGTTTGAAAATCCTACCAAAGGTTGAGGAGTCTTGTTTGTGAAGCTGTCTCTGCTGGTAAGTTCTCTGCAAGCTGTCCATGACTGTGGTTGAGCTCTAATCACTTTATTGCACAGGCTGAGCAATAAAACACTTCAGACTTAGTACTGCTTTTAAAGTAGAATCCTGCTCAAGATTCTTTTTTCATAAAAGCACACACTTTTTTAGCATAAATTGTTATTAGGCAGTACCCCAGCACTTTTGAGATTGCTCTTGAGAGCAGGACTTGTACGCTTACTTTATACTATTGTCAAGCCTAGATACCTTGATTATGATATAAATGTTGTGTAGTTTACAAGGTTTCATGGCTCCAGGTTGATGTTATAGCTTTGATAACAGATCAGAATTCAGTTACTAATTCTATGTAATCTGTTAATACTTAACAGCAGTTACAAACCCCAAGTCTTATGAAAAATAGCTGTACTTGTGCTAGCGCAATATTAACACATGTAAGTGTAGTTTAGTAGAGCTCTGCTTGATAAGTGTTTCAGTGGAGTGATGCTGCTGTCATGGCTTTATTTGCATATATTAAGTTCTTTTTTCACAGAAAATGTTTAAGTTCGTCTTCAAATGCTGGATGCTATGTAAGTTGGTGGGGTGAGGTGTTCTGTGTGAGGGGAGAGCTGTTTTCTGCTATATGGGGGTGCAAGAAGGTAATTACTGCAATTATGAATAATAGTTTTCAGCTGGTTTTAATGGAGTGTATTTGAATGCAATTGCTTTTTTCTTTTTTCCCCCATTTGGAGGCAAAGTCCTTAGGTGATGGGTTTGGATGACTTGCAAATGAGCATAGACAATACTTGTCTTTTTTTCCCTTCGTTTAACCACAAAGGTTGATTAGTTTTATTTCAAATCATCATTTTGAAGTTTATACTTGCAGTGACTGGACCTGTTAAAAGCTGATAGTAATGTTTTCTTTATTCATAGATAAGTCTGGACAAAATGGTCTTTTGGAGACCTATGTGATTCAGAGCTCAGATACAGCAAGAGCTGGGTACTGATACTTGGGAGGTGATCTGGAGAATAATCGTTAAAACACAGGCTGTAAAGTGATAGAGGTTGAAAAGGAATCTGACTGTGGAAGAGATTTCTTGGGGAAGGGGAGATGCATTTCCACCACTTAATTAACAGAAAGCAGATTAATGCAAATGTCTGCTTTAGCTGGTTGGTAGAATACATGGTCTGTTAGCTGTCTGATGTTCCTGAAAATGGGAACTCTTGAAAAAGATCAAGAAAATTACGAATTTTACAGCCAAGTTCTTGTGTGATGAAATCTTAATGTGGTTTTGTTGTCTTGGTGCTTAAAATTCAGCACATCTTATTTCCTGTTATTTCCATATGGAAATTGAAGTGTTATTGGATGCCAGTGACTTTATGTGGCATCTCTTATCTTTTCTCCCCTCCAATGTCTGTGTGATGGTGGAGGTTTCTTTTTTTTTCCTTAGAAACAGTTTGTGACTGCAGAGCCAAACAGCAGAGCATATTTAGGTTTAATCCCACAGAAAATGAATATTTACTGCCATATTGTTTACATTGCTTGTCTTTGTGGCTGAGAATCCCAAATATACATTAGATGCATCAAATACTTTAATTGTTGGTGGAAAGCAACAGAAGAAAAGGGTTTATCCACTGCAGTAATTACTGCCGGTGCACCATTCCTTAGGAGTTTCACAGAAAAATAACCTTTGAAGAGAGATTCATGGATTTCTTCTGAATTTCCTACTTAAAGCTGTAACTGGAAGCAAGGCTAGGGAAAAAAAAATAGACAATTCGCTTACTAACTGGAGACATAAATCCTTGGTGATGTGGTTAGAGGGATTTGAAAAACACTGGGACATGAGGGAAGCGTTTGTGGGAAGGCTGCAGCCAGGAGCAGCTGGAGGCAGCGCTGGTGGTGGTGTTAGGTGGGATCTGCTCAGGCTGGGCTTGGAGGCGTGAAGTGCTTCTTTTGTACCCACCTCTAGAGGCTGTCACAAAAAACTGCATTACTTTTAGATAGTTCAGGGAAAGAATGTACTTTTTATATTTTCTTTCTTAACTTCTGTTCCACAGTTCTCCCAAATTAATCCCGTTTTCAGACGTGGAGTAGTTGGAGGATGAGCAGGATGGTCGCCTTTACCTCTCTGTCTCTGGATTCTAAAAACTCTACTTTTAAAAGTACTGGAATTCTTGTATACTGCTGGTATTTCTGGTTACATTGGTGCAAGATAATCCGTTTCAATCAGGATACAGAGTCGGTCAGATCAAAATTGTAATTAATTTCAGTGTTATTCTTGAGTTGCTCACTGAGAAGGCTTGTTAGTAGCTATTAAACTACTTGGCCTTCGGATGATGTTGAGTACCTTTAGTTGGCAAGAAGGCTGCATGTTGTTGAAGTAATTTAAATGGCTAGATATCACCTTTTGAGATGCCTTACTTTATTAAGGTCTATTTTCTATTTTTAAGGATTTCTCTGGAGCTGTAATAGGGTGGTAATTCAATTCATAGTGCTGAAACCAGCGTGTAGCTAGAAGTAAACCCCTATATACTCTAAACTGCAATGAGCACGTCAGAAGTGCCAAAGTACAGGGGTTTTTT
This sequence comes from Mesitornis unicolor, assembly GCF_000695765.1. Lineage (NCBI taxonomy): Eukaryota > Metazoa > Chordata > Aves > Mesitornithiformes > Mesitornithidae > Mesitornis > Mesitornis unicolor. The sequence continues at coordinate 7,873 of NW_010166907.1, forward strand.
TGCTTTTATAACTCTCTCATTACATGTGAGACTCATTCAATGTAGTTAGTTAATTGACCTGTCTGAAGATACTCCAGAAGAATCATAAATGCTAAATCTTAGCTAAAATGTAAAACAAGACTGTTTCTCAAATTCTTTTGTATTCTGAGCTTTGAGATTGTTACCAACTAAGCAGAAATTAAGAAATGAGCCCTGTATTTTTCATTTACAAACAGTAGGTATTGCTTTCTAAGCGGTTTTTGTTACGCACCTCACTGAGGCTGTTCCTGCAGTTGGGATAATTCCACAGTCTCTGTAATGATGACAGCAAAATGAGTTAGGTTTTAGTGTCTTAGTTGTTAACACTGACACAACTTACCTGAAAAGGTTACTTGAGAATCCAATTGCATTTAAAGTTTTTGTTTTCAGAACGTGTCTGTATAATTAATTTTTCAAGTGGGAATAATAATCTGTATTGCTCAGAACTTTATTTCTTCTCTATAGCCTTGGCTCCTTTGCATCTCCCATTCCTCAAAGGAACATGGTCAATGTGTTGTCACTTCACCAGGAAAGATTTCTTTTTATAACTGAAGTTGCAGAGTTTCTTGTGGTGAATTTTCTTGCATGACAGCTCTGTGGTTTTTAGAAATGGAGAAGGGAGAAAGTGGTCAAAAATGTTTAGGATATTGTTTCTGTCTTTTCTGAAACTTTTTATGAGGTGCTGAACTTTTTATGAGGGTATGTTGACATGCCTTACCCCGTGGAAAGGGGTTTGGGTTTTTTTAAATTATTTTTTTTAAATTTTTAAATATGATTCTAGATCTGAAGAATACTTTAGAGGTGATCTGTGGCTTGCATCTTTTGACTGTTTCTTAACTTCTTAGTGAAATGAGGCTGCAGAGTAAACACGAATAGTACTGCGGTCCCAGTACTGTTGTAGCCTGTGCCAAGTGGTGTCTCATGAGGTGACGTGCCAGCATGGTTTGAGAGATGATGCAGGCAGGGGGCAGTGCCAGGAGGCGGCACAGTCGACGCTGGACCAGAATTTGTGCTGCTTCAGCACTTGAATATCCCCTTAACTCCTATCTGAGAGCATGGAGTATGTAACTGTCAGTACACCGTGATCTACACGGGTACAGCTTAGCTTTGCATTATTTTAGAGGTTGAAATGGAAAAGCTGTCCCACTTAAACAAACAAACAAATAAACGAACCCCAAACAAACAAACCAATTAAAACCAACCAAATCAAACCAACAAACCAAGCTGTAACCTGCTTTGGGGCCAGAAGAGCATCCTGTGGAGGCATGAGGAGAACCATGGTGAAGCCCCATGTGGAAGGAACATGCTCAGTCCATGACACAGTGCCCAAGGGCCAGAGAGCAGTCCCTGGGCCTGTTATGACCTGCAGTATAGATGCAGGCTTTGAAGAAAAAAAAAAAAAAGCCTGCTTTGTGTTTAAAGATTATTTCTATTTCAGATGAGTATTGAAAGTTTTGGTGCAGGAACAGTGCAGTTGGTACCTGTAATCTTGCAGCCTGCATGGTTTTTAATGCCACTTCATAATAATGGCTCTGAAGATGAACGGTAGTTTCCTATTTGAAATTTCAGTTAAAAACATAGGAGCTTAGATTCATTTGGGTCTCGGAGCAGTTTATTGTCCACCAAAGCTGCAGGCTCTTTTGAGCAGAGCTGCTGCCTAATCTGAACATGACTGCTTGTGCTGATGCAGAAGGTCCCCTGTCCATAGGCAAAGGGCTTCACGTTTGTCCTCGTTGCACTTCATAAGGTTGCTGCTGGCCCACGCCTCCAGACTGAGTCCTCCTGAGTGACATCCCTGCCACTGAGCACCCCACTCTCTGGCACTGTCACCACCTCCTCCAGCCCTCAATAAAGGCATGAAACAGGACGTGTCCTGTGGTACTTCTTACGCTTGTGATACTTTGCGTCCTGCTACGGACGTGCTGCTTACTTGGGTGGTTTTATTCCAGTTGCGTGCTGGTTGGCTTTTGAGCTCTATCTGCTCACTTTTGTAGCTGATTTTAACTTTGTTTTTCAGCAGCTTCCTTCCTTTTGGTGGTTTACGCACTTGTGATTTCGGAAGGTTTTTTTTGCAGCTGAAGCTGTAATGGCATGACCTTATTTTTTCAGGTTCGGAGTTCTTATCTCACCTAGATAACACTAATCTCTAGTCTTAAAATACTGCCTAAACTATCATAGTGATCTTTATTCTGTCAGCTGTCTTTTGAATAGTTAGATTTCAGTATCAGTGTTTAAGTTGAAATTTAATCTGAGTTTAAAAGCTAGTTTTAAATATAACCAATCATTTTATCAAGCCTTCTAACATGAAAAACTGTTTCTTTCTAGGAATTCTGGGGAAGATCCGCATAAGCAAGGAAGTGGTTTAATTTTGTTGTTAGTGTTAAGTGGATGAGATAAAATTAAACTTCGCAGTAAGAAACTGTTTAATTTTAGAAGTTTTTGGTAGTGTTTGTCAGCAGAGGGTACAGATAGTTCTCTTTAGCTCATAGCGATTACAGGGTGGAAGAACTTTCTCTAAATATTTCCATGTTTCAGGGTTGAAAAACACTTAGGCTGTGAAAGTTGCACAAACCTTAACTTGCACACAGTTGTTTTAGTTACTGCACTTCGTGTAATAAATTAGGTTGTCTGTTTTTTGTGATTTATAGAGCTACTTTAAAAGTAGCATAGAGAAGACCACAGGTCATTTTAATTCTGTGGTCTTTGATTTTTGGAAAGGGTCTGGTTTGTGAGTTATCCCTAGGCATAATTGTATTTCATTAAATTTAACACAAAGCTTGTCAATAAGGTTGTTTTGCGTGGCTTTTAAAAATGTTACGGTTTGATTACATTTTGTTTTACTTCAGGTTGTGGCAAGTACTGCAGGTCACAGACCCCAGCAAACTAAGCCTCATGTAACCTTGCCCATTTAGAATAACACAAATAAGGAGTGAGATCTAAATTGGTCCGTATGTGCCATATATATGTACTGAGAGCAAGATTTGGACCTGTGGATATTTTGTGAGAAGGTTATTTAAAACCAGAAGATGGTTTTGCTCCCATTCCTTCCCCTGAATAAATTCCCTCCTCCCCAGATAAAACAACAACCCCAAACTCAGCAGAGAGGTGTGACTTACTGCACTCTGGAAAAACCCCGTGGATAAAATACACGTGATAATTTGAAATTCTTCTGTTTCTGTTGACATGAAAAAATACTGGAGCACATCCTAAAGTCAGAGGCTTTCTAAATAGCCAAGAGTGCTCGGGTCCCACTTTTTATTGCAGTAAAAGTGGAGTGGATCCCTCATGAGAAATCTTGATGCTCCCGTGGCAGCTGGACTTTTCCAGTGGCTTCAAAACTTTGATGGATGGCAAATAAAGCAAAATTAATTTCAGTTGGCTTTTGTCTCCTAATTGAAGGAACTGTGCTCTTGACAAGTTAAATTTAAATCCCCTTTTCTCTCCCCCAAATTATGCATAATTATTTCTATAAAGTATAACTTTTTAAAACACATTTTACATATATATTTTTTAAAGCAGATAGTTGGAATGATTCACAAAATACATTTGAATGTTGTTTGGCCCTATGGCACAGGGGCTCTGGAGGTTTTGTTTGAGGAAGGGAGAAGTTTTCTCCTATCCCTTACCCTGGTGTGTCCCCCCAAACTGTGTGAGGGCAGGAGCTTCTGTTCTTTTCTAGCATCCCTTTGTATCCTGACCATGTACTTTTGAGAACGCCTACATGGAGGCTGTGTAGTAGATAACTTGCAAAAATCCCTATTGGCAATCCAGCTCTTCAAATGAGAAAGAATTGTGATTGGAAGAAGAATCATCTGTAGCATGTCTTAAGGCAAACCACCTTCTGATGACCTGTCATGGGGATTCAGCTATAAAACAAATTCAGGTTTTGTTGTTGGGGTGGTGTTTTGTTTATCTTTTTAAAATCCTGATTCTAAAGAGTGATGGGAGCATGTACCAAAAGTAATGGTATTCATCTAGTGATGTGTGAGAACAGAAATGGAGTAATCCTTGAATTTTATGTAATAAACGACGACTGAATTTTAGAATTTGGTGAAACATCTTCTCTTAGAATTTTTGAAAGAGAATGGCGCCCGATAGAGTGGGATGAGCTTTTTAATTGGTGTTGGCTGAAGATTTTCTACAAACTCACTTTGCCAAAATATTTCTTCTGAAATTCAGTAACCACAGAAGATATTGTCTCACCATTATTATACATATTCTGGTGTTGGAAGCTCTGTTGGTCAAAGTGAAGATGGGTGTCCTGGTTTTGCTGGGAAAGAACCATGGAATCAATTTTCTCTTCAGGAAGGCTGCATTTTTGAGAAAACTACAGCACTTGATTTAGTCAAAGTAAAGTTGATCAGATGCTTTGGTGTTGTTTTTGGCCAGCCCTGGTGTGCGGGTTGCCACAGTGATCAAGGTCTTTGGAAGTTTTGAATTGGGCAGGTGCAGAAGCTGGGGAGACCAAAACCCAGGGCAGGTGACCCTAGCTGCCCAACAGAAGTACCCATACCACAAACACCACACTCGCTATAAATTGAGGAGTTCACTGGAGACTCTTTCCTCCATGGGAAGGGCTCCATCCTTACCTGTCATTCTGCTCCCCAGGCCTACTCCCCTGCTTGGTGTGACCATCACGCTCTCACTGGAGCTGTGGTGCAGTGCTTGTCATCCAGTATTCACTGCTGGGAGTGCACAGCTCGTGACCGCTATACGAACTTAGTATAACTTTGTGTACTTTATATTAATATTTATACTAACATTAATTTATTTTTATTAAATGTGTTTTCATTTCAACCCATGAATCTCCTTTCCTTTTCCCACTTCTGTTCCTTGGGTGGAGAGGGGACATTGGGTGACAGAATAACAGCCTAAGCAAAGACCATGAGGAATGGTATCTGTGTAGAAAACCTGTTTGCATTTTCCTACTTCAATATAAACACATCAGTCAAAGTATGAAGCTTCTTTCAACATCTGCTGTGTAGCACATCAACTCAGGCAGGTAAAATCTCCCCAGCCGAGTGCTGGCAGACTTCAGTTTGTGAGAGTTTTCTTATTTCTTCATATGTAAGAGTTAAAATGTATGTTTGAATTCAGTTTTGATAGACCCAGGTAAAAATCTCCCCAGCTGAGTGCTGGCAGACTTCAGTATGTGAGAGTCTTCTTCTTTCTTCATATGTAAGAGTAAAAATGTATGTTTGAATTCAGTTTTGATAGACTTTTAGGATATTTGCATGCTGACAAAGTATGTTCTGAATGAGCTTCAGTTGACCATCTGAACTCTTCTCCCCGCTGTCTGCTATCCATAGTTGGTCTAACATTTGTCTGAGAAGCGTGTTTGCGGCCTTGGGGCTTTTCAGAAACCCAGTCTTCAAGCATGGACTGACACATTCACCATGCAGTACCTTGTAGGCTTTGATAGGAACTCTTGGAGCATTACAACTAAACTTCAAAATCCCTGTTGAGGATATGGAGCAAGTTGAGTGCCTAGCATGTGTCAGATTTGGCTTGGTTGGTGCTGTCATTAGACAGGATATTCGAGCAGAAAAAGTCACTTTGAAACAGTTTCAGTAGTGAAATAAAGTTTTAGATGTAAACCAACAAAGTGCATGCTTTTATTTGTTCCTCCAGTAATTCATCCAGCTTCACAAACCAGGGAATTGGCTTATACTTGGCTGAAAGTAGGAGTTGCACCTCCTGTTAAAGGTGACAGCCAGTATCTCTTAACGTAGCCATTGAAAGCAGCTTGTCCTGCTGTAACCAAAAATGGGGGTTTCCTTCTGTTGAGAAGTCCCTGGTTCTCCATGTGGTAGAAAGTTGGGTATAGTGAGAAGTAAAGTCCTTCCTTTCCCCAGGCATCTCTCAAGTGTCATTACTTAAAATTTCTGTTGTAGGGCACTTTCAGATTACATTTCTAGCTTTAAGCTAGCTTCTTTATTTCACATCCTGTGAAGAAGACTACAAATCATACATAATAAAAAGTACAACATCATAGAGTTCTTTTCAGTGTTGGTGTCTTGTAGTGCTGTCAGCTTTGATTTGTGTGGAGTATTTAAGAAAAGCTGATTGGAGAACTGTGGGACTGACAGTTCCTCTGCTCTGTATCTTCTTCCTCATCCACATACCCACTTCATGGTGAAGTTGCACTTCACTAATGGTCCAGCACTCATACACAGTAGAAGACAAATTTTCCATACTTATGGAGAGCATATCACAAACTGGTAGAGCTGGAAGCTGCATCTGTGGACCCCAGTTCAAAGGAATAGGGGATAAAATTCACTTCTGTCTCCCAAGCTTGCTGGTAAAGTGCGGTGGAAACTAAACAGGAGGTTCAGACTAACATGATAGGCTGTAAAATCCAGTTACATCCCAAGTTTAAGAAAACAATGTGGGAAGATTATTTACAACGTGATCTTAGCAGTGTCTAATTTGTGGTACTCAAATTTTAACCACAAGTTGTTCTAGAAACTTCCTCTGAGCAGGTAGGCGTAAACTTTACGCAAAACCTCTGTAAAAATTCACATCCAGGCAGAGAACAGACAGCACTCATGGGTCTGGATGTGATTGGGGAAGAATGTAGGAGAGGTCCTTAAAATAACAAACCTCATTTGATAATGCTTAAATTCACTGATTTCAAAACACTGAACACCATCAGTAATCAATTATAGGAAATAGCTGATCTGGTGGTTTTCACATATGAGCAGTTACGTCCAGGATCCCCATCTCCCCAGCCTCAGAGGACTCTGTCTCATGAGTATCTTCTGGTTTCCAGGGGAGGATGGAAGAACCAGGCTGCTTGTCAGAAGCTTGCCAAGTTGTTACCATTATGAGTACAAGAGTCTCTTAGCCAGATGAGCAAACTGGTGGAACCGGAGCAGTTATAAACAGTCATTGAATTGACAACAGCCATAAACCAGGGAAAGCTTGCAGACAGCAGAGCACAATTCCCGAAAGAAAAGGTGCGGCTCTGAGAAGTCAGGGTGGGATTGTGGTACTTACAGTTCAGCTGCTAACCTAAACTCATCAGCCTTTTGTTACTTCATTCCAGTGTGAAGCAAGCCTCAGGTTTTTCTTAGGTTTTGTTCAGACATCACATTGCTTTTGACCTTCAGTGAAGGAAGTCTCAGGTTTTTCTTAGGCTTTGTTCAGACATCACATTGCTTTTGACCTTCTCTGAAACTCCATGTGAGGACTTCTTCTGTATTGGAGTCCGAGCATGGGCAGCAAAAGCAATAGATCTGTTAGGCATGTGAGGACTTCTTCTGTATTGAAGTCCAAGCATGGGCAGCAAAAGCAATAGATCTGTTAGTCTCCCTTTGCAGTGTTCTGAAGTTGTGAAGAAAACCTGACTAGAAGTCCAGATTGGTTTCAGAAGCATGGAAGAACCTCACCTTAGGTGTTATGTGAAACCTGTCATCTTTCTATTTCTTCCCAGCTATCATCTTTTCCAGCTCAACCTAAAACCTTTTTTCGGTAGGAAGGAGGCAAATATTCCAAGGCCCAGGCTGCACAGCTATCGTCTTCTCCAGCTCAACCTAAAACCTTTTTTCGGTAAGAAGGAGGCAAATATTCCAAGGCCCAGGCTGCTGTTTCCAGCATCCTGTTCCTCTGGCTGCTTCCCATTAACTGTGATGATTAACTTGCTTTCTGCTTAAAGCAGAATTTTCAAACCTTTTCTTGCCTGAGGTGGTGGCTTCTGCTGAGGGCATTTAGGGTAACACAATGTCTTACTGCCAACAGAAAGTAGAGACCTAAGTTTACATTACTTTTCAGTCTACTTTCCCTCAAGTGAGGCTGTTCATTCTTCTCCTGGGGAGCATAATGTTCCTTTCTTATCTTTGCCAGCACACATTACTATTCAAATCAACAAAATATCTACCCTAGTCCCCAGAAGGTGTTTATTTGTTACTGGAGTAGTTTTCTGGAGTGAGCTCTTCTCTAGTATGTGCACTGCTTCAAAAAAATAATGTTGGTAACCAAAGTGGATGGCCTCACACTTGGGAACTATGGACAGGTTGGAGGCATCGAGTCTAGAAATTTAGCTTCTGTGGGCAGGAGCTTCTGTTTGTGCTCTGGGTTCCCTACTGATTTGCTTAGGGCAACTCTGCTCTATGCTTAGGAGTCCTGTATTTCTCCACTATATAGTATATATTATATATACACTATATACTATAGCCAACTGAATAATGTAAGAGGAGGAACAAAGGCAGTTGGACTGTTAAATCACGATGAACTGTACGTTACTGTTAAGTATACTCAAGACAAAGGTAGGTGTCAGTCTCTTGTTCAGTTTGGTTTTTCACAGAAGCTTTTGTCATGAGGGAGGTAGCTCAGAAAAGCCTGAGGTTCCTGATATTGTCTTTGAAACATCAGTCTTGTTCCTAATAGGAAAGAATAAACCACTCCTAAGAGCACTACACAGAAAAGTTGAGTCACTGTTACTTGTTTTACCAAGTATCTGTTCTCTACGTGTAGGTAATCATTGTTCTGAAGAATAAAAAACCCAACAACAAAGCAATTTTTCATTTCCCTGGAAAAGGCTATTCTCCTGTTGATTGTAGTTGTACAATACAGTTTTGTATGAACTTATCGAAATACTCATTGTCTACTACCAAGAAGCACCTTCACAGGCAAGACATGAGAATTCTCCCATGACTTTTTAATTTGTTTTGTTTTGTTTTGCAATTGTGAAGCTTTGGTGTCCTCCTGGGCTGCCGGGAGATTTTATTACCGAATGAGTTCCTCACTTGTGACAAGAGAAACACTCCTCCATCAAACACAGCATCTGGCAGTAGAAGCTGTTAAACTCCTGTTCGTGGCTTCCCTTTCCATGTACGATACTCCAAATACAACCTTAGAAATTCTCCTGACAAATTAAGCATCTGTGCAATGGCGATTGCTGGCTATCTTAAACAGAATACAGCTCTAGAAATACATCATCATTCTGTCATTACCTTAACACCTGAGGAGGCTTTATTTTACTGTTAGAAATGCATTCCTTTGGATGTTGGTTTTGTTTTTTTTTAATAACTAGGAATAGAAAGTTACATATGAGCACATACAGAATGTAATCTAAACTAGATGTGAATAACTTGAGATCTGCTCTGTTGCTTCCTGGTCTCTTGGAAGTGTCCTAAGATTTCTGAGCATCAGATTGGAGAATTCAGCTTTTAAGCATCGCTCTCTTTTCAATCAGGTTGGGAATTTGAAGTTGATACCCTAGGTATGAGTACTTAGTAGTAATTTCTCTGTCGCAATCCACGCCAATGTACTACCTCTGTCTTGTAACTACGGAAATGCATTTAGAGATGTTTTGGGGGCTGAGTACCTTGAGAACTTGTATTTCCTTCCTGTTCAGACTGCTGGCCAGCTGCTTCACTTCAGATCTAGTGGGGTGGTTGATGAAGGTACTTCAAGCAGAAGAAGTACATTGACTAATGATGGTAATGATGGGTAATTAAACTGAGAACTCACTGTTTCGGAACATGTGCAAGTAAAAACAATGGCCTCTCAGATGGACGAATTTGAGGAGGATGGTTTCTTCAGAGGTGCTTAAACTTGGTCTGGATGGAGCCTCCAGATCAAATAATTCCCAATAGCTGAATACTCCTGCCAAAAAGCCTTTAGCTAATGTTGTCTGATGCTTTTGAACCCTTCTCCTCTGAAGGATATTTCTGATGAAAATTAGACAAACCTGCTGTTCATTCCTCCCTGTGTGGTACTGAGCTGGCATCTTAACACCCAAATGCCTTACACCAGTTCATGAAAGATTACAACTGTTCTGAACGCATTTGTTTTCTCATCTCTTCCAAACAGGAGTAAAGTCCTACCCTCGGTGTTTGCACTTAGGAGTTTTTGTACATATATGTCTTCGAAAGGGCAAGATTTCAGAAGTATTCCTTGCATTGAAGATTCCCTTTTGCTTCACACCCGATCTCATGTCACCGCTGACTCTTGCAGAGCAGGGAGTGGTTTCCACTGCCTGCCTTGAGCTGGACCCAGCAGTGATGTGGCAGAAGGGAGGGCGCTGAGTCAGCACTTGTGCAAAGTTCACTTTGCTTCCATTTACCATGTTTTTGAAAAGTTAAACTGTAGCTCACGATGCAGTTGTGATTCTGTAGTGGTTTTCTTTTGCATAGTCCTGCAAGAGTCTTCTTTAGGGCGTGAAGGGGATCAGAGGGGGCAAGTAAAGGCTCTGAACAGTTATATCTGTGGTGGTTGGTTCGTAGGAAGTGCTGTGTAGTTACTCTGTGTCCCTGAGTTTGTGCTATCGATTGTAGGCAGGGTTAATGTCTGATTTCCCTTCAGACTCCACACACAGTGTCAGCCCATTTAATATAACACGCTGCTTGCTTTAAACTTGCTGATTCGGAGTGACTTTAGTCACAGTGGCAATGAAGAAGTTGAAAACGATATGGGCTAATGCAAAGTAAATATACTGGGTTCTCTTTAAGTTGCTTTGATGTTTTGAATCTTGATCATCAGCGTCGCTTGAGCAAAATAGATCAAAACTATTTTATGGATAATAATACAGTCTGTGACTTGTATTGCTGATTCAAGCGTGGGTATCTTTTCCCTGGTCCTAAGAATCATGCATTTTTGAACTTTTGGTTAAAAATTCGGGGTTTCTAGTTACCTCACCTAGATCATTGATGGTCTGGAAAGGTTCTTCATCCCTTGTACTGTGTGCAGTTGTGGAGGTGGATATTCCGAGCATTCTGTGTATCCTTCATTGACGCAGAGTAGTGTAGGCTACTCTATTATCCAAAATGCTGTGAAACCAGAAACTCAGGATAATTACTTCGTATGAGCCCATAGTACAGTCCATGAGGTGTTATTTCGTTGCCTCTCTTTTCGTGTGCTTCCACGTGCAGTGGGTAGAATGCTATTTTTAAGGAATCCTGTGAGAAATGCACATTACTGTAAGTAACCATGTAACTTCTGCTGTGGCTTGATGCATGAATTGGGAAGTTCTGGTGCTTTTGTGCTTATTAGAGATTTATAACTTAAATTTTCTTTTTGTAATTCTTTGTGCAGCTTAACTGAAAAATGTCTTTTTTCTCCCCTGAATGTGTCTGATAATAACTGGAAAATGTTGTTGAAGACACCTTAGCAGATAACCTGTCTGGTAGATGCTCTCAGAAATAAACCAGCGGAGTAAACCTATGGTCTTACCTTTGATAGACAGGAGAGGTTGGTACCATTGCCTCTGGCCATGGGAAGTACCTGTGGAAAACATGTTTAAGAAACCCTGCTTGAGACTTTTATTAGTAAATCATCAAGTTTAAGACTGTTACTTTGTCAAAGCGTAGAGAAGCTTTTTTAAGGTAGTAACGACGTTCATGTTCTGGCTTTTGCTGTGTTCTTGAATAAGAAGAATAAGGTCAAAATCATATCCTAAAGTACCTCCAGGATTTCAGGTCAGTAGATGTCGTTTTCTTAATTGTTACCTAAATTTAGAAGACAAATTAACTTCTAGTAGTAAGTGCAGTGCTTCCACCTGAAACCTTTCGTTTGTGGTGGTGTTTTCTCCTGTCACACACATCCCTGACTTATCCATGGCCTTCTGCATTTCTTGTTCCTACTCACAGCTTGATGAGAAGTGTCAAAACCTGAATTATCTTTATGTAGCTACGTGGTTAATTCCTTATTCCATAAAAAAAAGCAGAATAGTAATTCTTAAGATTTCTGGGGATATGTATTGGTGGCATAGCCGTATATTCATTCTGACATGAAAAAAAGTCTGATGATAGAAATTGAAGTTTATATGGCTGTAGTAGATAGAAACTAGGGGGTTTTGCTAGGTATAAACCAAAAGTAGTCTCTCTAGTTTTAGTTACTCTGTCAAATTTACCTCATTGAAATTACACACAGTAAGAACTTTTGGAGGCATAACCGTATTTTTGAAGAAAAATAGCCACACTCTGAGAAAGTCTTTGCATGATCTTTCAGTACCTCAGAATTTCCTACTCTACTTAAATACCTTATTTAAAAACCCATATATAATATCACAGTCAAATGCATCAGATAAGCAAATTGAACTGTTGGCCAGAGAGCAGATTGAGATGGCTCAGTTAAATAACACCATGCTTTATATTCTTGTACTCTCATTGCGTGATCTGGTTTTGTTTGAGGCTTTTTGCCACCAGGGTAAAGTTAGCTTTAAAAAAACCATAAAAATCTGTTGTCGGTAGGACTAAAGGTAGGTAATTCTTTAAATGGAGCGCAGTGAAATGAACTACAGCAATGCTGCAGAGCTGTGGATGCTACTGCTGCGTGTGCAAGAGAAATAAAGCACAGGTGTTTGTCCTACCCACTTCAATAAGATGTTGGCTGCTTTAGTCTGATGTAATGTCACCATGGCATTGGTGAGATTCTTGCTGAAGAATGTCTGGCTTTGAAGCTTCAGCTTTAAAAGTGAAGTTGACAATTTGGGAAGCATTCAGAAAAAGAATATATATAAATATATATATTTTCAAGGATAATCTTTTTGTCTACAAATCTTGTGTTACTGAGGAGCTAAGAAATCTCAGTCAGTTTAGTTTAAAAGCAGCACGAGGACTGGCAGTTCTCTACAGTGAGAAAGGATTTCTGGCCTTAAAGGTGTTAGAAAGTATAAACATGAAAAATCAGTATTTTTAGTGAAGCCCGATGAAGGTGAGCCCACAGACTTTGTCCATTTTTAACTGAGGAATTTAACCCTGGGATTTGGAGTAAGACTCGTGAATTTTGGATTTGCTGCTGCGTTTCATGACATTTTCTGTGGGGTATGAGCTGTTTAAAATGTGAGCGGGATGCAGAAGTTACCGGTTCCATTCTTTGCTCCTAGGGGTTTAAAATGTAAATTTGCACAGCTGTTGCCTCAGGTTTATGAGGTGATGGATTTTTTTGTGGCTGTGTCTCTCCCAGGCTCTCGTTGAAGGGTAAATAATATGAAAACTTTATCAGAAGGGAAAACTTTAATGCAAGACACTTTTAATAAAAGAAATTATCATAAGCAAGAGCGGACCAGAACATAAGTATAAACAAATGTGTGCAAGGAATGGATTATTTATGTATTAAAGGATAAGTATTACATCACATAACTATTCTACATGTATATATACACCACTTCTGCAGTTGTTAATTGCCCTTAAAAGTATGGGAGCAAGATATTTTTTTTATAGAAAGAAAATGGAAAGGAAGCTGATTATTTATGTTCCCAAGTCATTTCCCAAGGCTGGTTTAAGCAAACTGTGTACAGAAAGGCTCTTACACTTCTCTGCTGCCTGCTGAGTTACAGTCTTAAATGCAGAAGTGCAAATCAGAGCTAAATTCAATATTTGGAGAATTCCCATTTTATACCAAACATAATTCTGGTGCTGTTCAATAGGTTTCTTTACCAATACTTTCTTTGGTCCCCAAATCCTTACCCAGGGAACTACGCAAGTGTGATTAAAATTACATTAGCTTATTTCAAAGTCAATATAACAGCTTTGTAATCAGTGATAAATATCTAATTTAAAGATAATTAAAAACGCTTGTCATATATAAGCAGATGATTTTTAAGTAAAAGTTGTTTCTGCTTGCTGAGGAGGTGATAAGATTGTAAACTAAATGTGATTAATGTTCCTTGCAGATGTTGCTTTATATGCTTAGGCTTTCAGAAGTAAAGCAGTCTAGACTGGCTGTCTGCATTCTCCTGCAGCTTTGATCTTGATTAAAACTGGTTGTATTGCATTTAGCATCCTCCTTTCTTGAATGCCAGAAAGGATCTTAACTGGGTTTTTGTATGTATATGTGTTTATCTAGAAAGAGAGCAAATACCTTCTTTGAGTACTGCAAAAATTACGCTGGTGGAGATGTTCAGCAAGTAGCAAAAATGGGTATTTTGTATCTTGAAAGCCTTAAAACTATGGTTTGGCTTATTTCAGATGTAGCAGATGTTACTCAAAATGCTAGTTAAATTCATTGAAGCGAAGGGAATCCCTTTAATGCTAACAGACCAGTTGATGGTCACTCAGTAAAACATTTGGGTAGTGCCATTAAATATTAAAGTAGACGGGGTTTATTTTCTCTTACAGCTTTTGTAGTTGCCGCCACCGAGTGCTGTGTGTGAGTCTGGTGGTGGGAGTTGTTTGTGAAATGTTTGTGGCTTCTGGACCACAGCGGTGTCTTAAATCCATGTTTGGGTTTGTGGCTCCATGTCCTCGAGAATACAAATGCATGGAGAAGTAACTAGATAACAAGTGAAATAATACTCATAAAACACTTGTAGATCCGTGATAGGAGGCAGTGAGTTGTGCCTTGCTCTGTACGGTGCCATTACCTGATTTTTTCTGATCTTTAAGTATACAATGCCAAAACTGCTTTGGTTCTGGTGTGTTTGGCAGCGATGCATGTTTTTAATTTTAATATTTTTATGTTAGAGCATGGTTGTCATTATGGAGATCTGTAATCATAGCGATCAGGGGGAAATTAATTAGAATAAAATTATAATACAAGACTCACATAGCACGGCATTCCCCGTTTTCAAAGCATTACCCAGTACGTAACTGATGTCCTGGCTGAACTGGAGTTTCCCTTCTAAATGTAGATACTTTCATAGTATAAAACTCTGTAGGGCTCTTTTATATAGATGTGGGCTCCCTGAGAGTAATTTCTTAATAAAATTCTGGTAAATTATCTTAATACTTGGAATTAGCATATCGAGAAGTTAACAGTAAAATTTTTATACAACGTTTTGTAACAAATGGATTTTTAAGGCTTTCTTGCAAAGTTAAATGAAGCAAAACTGGCTTAATTGAACACTGCAAGACAGGTTTTTTTCCCACTGATTTGCATGCTATAAACTGCTTTAAATAGTTTAGGATTATTGTACTGTGTCAGATGTGCGCGGTGCAATCAGGGCATGTACTACCAGAATGTGTTACCAAACGTGTGATTTGCTAAAACCAAAATACCCAGTAGAAGTAAGTTTTTTAGTGCGGCTTTGAATACTTTTCATAGCAAACATACAGTGAAGCATGGTCCTGTTCACTTCAGTTTTGCTAAGCATGTGTGCATGGCTCTTAAATGAGAATTTATTTTGATATATTAATTATTAAATGTTTAGATCTTTAAAGCCTATACACTATATACATAATCTTCCAAATCTTTTTATTTGTACCTTTTAGGGAATAAGAGGGTGATTTAGGCAGGTAAGAGAAATCAGAGCTGCTATCTTGACTTCCTTTTGTATTGATTTGATTCTCCTGTTAGATCAGTGCTGATTTATTCAAGGTAGCTCTTGCAGCAGTTGCTGCATTTACCTCTTCTAATGGCAATAAATACACTGCTTGTCCAATATTTAGTGTATTCTTAAAGTCATTACTACAGAGTTATGCTCTAGGACACTGGTAGGAGTTTTACAAAGGTATTTAGAAATTACTCCCTTTTCCAGTCAGTTTTTCTTAAGGATTGACAACAAATCCAAAATGAGTTAAGTTTTAGTATCGTGTAAGAAAGTCCTTTTGGTTTTGAAGTGCTTCACATTTGGGTTGGTTCTTCTGGTTGTTGATCTTGCTGTTCCGGATACAATTAGTAATAATGTTAAGAAAACGACCAGTGGACAGTAAACTCCGCTTCATGAGAATCCATAAGGATGAAAAGAAAGGAGCAGAAGAACAGTCTAATATTGAGGTACATTGGGGAATTGCTTTGTTGCTCCGTTGCTTTTTTTCGTCTTGCAAATCTTACATTCCTGAAGCTTTTGACAGTTTACCGATCACTTATGTTAGAATTTATTCTACATAAAAACTGGCATAATAACAATATTTTCTAGTGAAATTTTGACAGTTCTCACTTCCTGAGGGAGAGCTCACTTTGACGTAGTACCTTTAGAGTACGGGAGGGATTTGATGGGGGTTAAAAGTAATAGGAGTATTTAAATTATGAGCATTACATATGGTGAAGATGTTTACTTAATGAAGACTCCGTGAGATAGAAACAGGGGCTGTTTTGAGCTATGTGAATAGGGTTTTTACCTCATCTTCAGGTTACAGCCTGATACAGTGGGCAAAATAAAGCAACTTGAGAAGGGACAAACAGAAAACCCATTTCAAGTGACAGCCAGTTTAGCTAGAGGTAGAGGGGCAGTTTTGCTGGGTTTTTTAATATAATAATACTGATTTCAGAATGTAAAAACTCAGAATTTTGCATTATTTCAGTGTAGGAAAGATTCAGATTTTTATGTTAACAGGACTGGACAGTGGAAATGGAATTAAACAGATACAGCAAAGTTTGAGATTACGCAGACTTTTTTTGCTTTAGGAAAAAAAAAAAGCAGTCAGAAACGTATTAGCATTTTCTATGATGCGAGGTATTTACTCGGATGTGTAACGCTGCATCTGACATTTATTGAAGCGCAGTGGCTGAAGGAAGGAATTACTTCCACCCGTTTGTGCCAGTTCAGCTGTTTGTGGGGCGGTGCAGCAGAGTCTGCTCTTTCGCTTGCACTGCAGCTTAGAAATGTATTTCCAACTGCGCTCTTGCGTTATCGCAGATCCCGGGAGCTACTGATGTGACTTGGCTGTGATGCATCCGATCTCAGAATGCTTCTGAAGGAGTATTTCCCAGTGAACAAAAGCAATATTGATACCAGACAAGAGTCTTAATTTAAAGAAGAAGCTTGGTCAGGCTATGAGGGATAACTGTGTAGTGGTTTTGCTTGCAAATAGCGTAGAGTGGGACTCAGCACCCACAAGGAGACTTGTTTGGGGTCTGAGTTTAGGACAGGAACACACCGGTCTTCTTGTCTTTTAAGTAGTTATGTAAGGTCCTGCAAGACAGAAAAAGAAGTGGGGGTAGGAAGCATCACATGGAGGAAACATCAAGTGTGAAGTTGGATGCCTGCCTCGCGTCTTGAGTGTGGTTTTGTTTGACTTGGTGTGGTTGTTTTCTTTGCAGTCAAACTGTTAAACATTTACATTAAATTTGGCTGATTTGGAAGGTGAAAGGTATAATATTTTTAATTATTTTTTTTGTAATTAGCCTGATATAGCTTTTCTGTGCAAATATTTTGAGAGGTCAGAGGGGATTCTCCTTGCAGGGAAGGGTAGACACCTTATTTCTCATTATATGTAGTGGTGAAATGTATTCAACAGGGTTCTGGAAGGTACGTGAAATAAACACTACAGGAAAAGAGTTGGAGAAAATGTCATTTACCGATCTTGTCTGTCTTGTGGTCTAATCACGTCAAGACATTTAAAAGCAAATAGAATTCCTGTGAGGCTTTTTTTAAGGTATTTTCATTGAGTGATTAATATGTTCGAGTTTTCCATCTCCATGAAATGGCAGGAATTTCAAACTTGCATTTTAGGAAGTTATTAAATATGTTTCACAGTTCACAGTTGGGAAGTTTTTACAGAGTTTCATAGCTCACAGAAGAATTTTGACAGATACCAACCCTGAGAAAGGATCGTTTTGTTGAGAAATCCCATAGAGATTCACAGCCGGGTGTCATTGGTTTATCTTTGGAAAATCTAACGTGACAGAGAAGGGTGTGAAGAAAAGCCAAATGTTATCTCCTGAGCCACCTTCACAGTGACAGGAGCCTGCCCTGAAACTTGTGCCTGGTGTCCAGGCAGCGAAGCCCTGCGGGACTCCACTCCTTCTGGGACTCTGGGGTCACGCACAGCTATGACAGGTACCTGAGATCACTCTGGGAAACTCGCTGTCAGGCCTCAAAATAGCAACTCTGCGAGTTGCCACCACCAGCATGACAGTCATCCTTCAAAGCGATTCATCGCTTCCCCAGCTGGTTTTGATATCCTGGGGTGGTTTGTTTAGGCTTCAGTCTGGCTACCAGCGCAGTGCCTTAACTTGTAGTTTAATAACGGCGTTTTTGGACTCCGTGTGGAAATTATCACTCGCATGTGTGCGATGGGAAGGCAGCCCTGGCTGCTTCAACTGGAGACGGTTGTAGGTAGTCAGGGTACAGCAGAACCAATTTCCAAGTTTTTAAATCTCAAAAACCGAGCTGAGTTTTCATTTCAGTTCTTACACGTTCAAACCTGCATGCAGCATTGAGGGACGGAGTGGTGGGAAGGGACCCGTTAAGGCAAGCGTTGTCCCCTTCATCTGTGCCACGTTCCTTTTTCTCACTTCCTTTTATATCTCGGCTGACTTGAAACAGCTTTTCCTTGGAGCTCAGCTTCTCTGATTATTTTCTATAGCAATTAATTTTTTGTTTGTGTTTTGAGGTTTTGTGCCGGGGAGAGGAGAATAATCCTCCTTGGAAACTGTGCATTTCTAGCATTAGTGCCTGTTTGGCCCTGGTCTATTTTTATTTTTTTTCAGCCTTTTGTAGAATTTAAACTTTTCAGCTGAGTATTGACCCCACTGTTACTTGTTGTGGTGATTTTTATCATCTTGTAATACCTTCTCTGTTGAGCTGGGGAGGGTACGTTTGTCCAGTAATGTATAAAAGCTACCGGCGTGCATGAGGCGAGTGTAGTCCCAAGGCTGTGCTTCAAAAAACCAAACAATTTACAGAATCTTTCAAGCTTTTTCCCCCTACAGAATCATTAGATGGTAGATGAGTTATTTTGGTTTGCGCTGCTCACACCTTGCAGTGACAGCAGTGGCATGTTTGAACTTGAAAACATCAGCCCGCGTTTTGGTGTGTTCCCTTGAAGTCAAGAAGTGTGAAAAATAGCACTTATCTTCACTTGAAACTTCCAGAGATCCCCAGAGGATGACAGTCTTTATTTCAGAGGTAGCCAGCTGGTGCTATGGATACCGGTTGTGCCGTTGCTGGCACCTTAATTTCTACCTAAAGATTGTGGATGTCTCCTGACCCTTTTTCTCCGTTTTCTGCCACGTGCTTTGCTTTGAAATGATTTTGGAAAACTTGGACACCTGAAGTCTATATATTTTTTTCCCCACTTCCTTAAATCCAGTCTTGAATAAAATATTTGGAAGTACAAGGCAGAAAATGGCAGTTTTCTGTAAGATCCTATTATGACACTATTAATTTCTTCTAACGATGGGACAAACTGGAGATGCTTGGAGGGCCTGTGAGGATGAGCACCTACTGCAAAATTCCAGCTGCTTTTTTCCCTTGAGCAGGAGTTCAGTGAGATTCAGGTGCCCCTGTTACACCTCCTGCAGTGGAGGAAGTGTGCCATGCATCTTGTTTGTCTTATAATTTCTTTCCAGAGTGAAATATGGGTATTACCTGATTCTGGTTTCAAAGCTCTGTTGTATCCAGGAGTGATACCCAACAGTGTTTGAGCTGCCAAACTTCAGGAGCAGATGAATAGTTTGGTGCATTGGCTCCGCTGAGTCCAGTCTATTCACACTCACTGTAATGTTTTTTAAAGAAAAACAAGATACATAGGTGTATATATACTTGCCCTCAAGAGTTAATGCAGTGCCATTAGGTAGAAGGTTATTTGGGTTTTAGCACTGGATTTCTCCTTTGGAAAACTCTTTCAGAAGTGTTCATCTCGGCTTCCAGCGCAGGCTCATCCATACAAGTTTTCCATTTTGGCAAGGTGTGAACCTTAAGAAAATTGAAATATTTAAGTATACGATGAGCTACAGCTTTTCTGATACATCCGTCCTCCCCCAAATGCACTGGATCTCTCCTTTGGAAAACTCTTTCAGAAGTGTTCGTCTCGGCAAGAGAATCTCATACTTCCAGCGCAGGCTCATCCATACAAGTTTTCCATTTTGGCAAGGTGTGAACCTTAAGAAAATTGAAATATTTAAGTATACGATGAGCTACAGCTTTTCTGATACATCCGTCCTCCCCCAAATGATGCTGTAATCCTGGAGATTTGAAGTTTAATGTGAAACTAGTACCATACAAAAAGCTGCACTAAAATTTCCATGCTTACTGTAGGACCCGTGTTGAGTTGCAAACTCATTTATTTTTTATTCTGCAGTTTTATTTTAGGAAAATAATCGAGCCTTTTTGAACACCAGGTCAGTTCTTAAAAAAATTAAGATTAACCTTTTAGCCTCTGAAAGACACTGAGTCTTGCAGACTTCTGTGCAGCACTTTGGTGGCATTTCTCCATTCCCAGTGACTTTCTGATGAACTACGATGCAAACTTGGTGGAAAATGCTGAAAGAGCAAATGATAATGAGAAATTGTAGTCTGAAAAGATACACATCTCTGTATAAGGCAGCGTGACTGCGGTTCAGGTGATTTGTTACTTTGCCGTCTTATCTTTTTCCTCATTCTTGCACTGCTGAAGTTAATTGCTGTTGTGTTTGGATTTAATGAATGTACTTTGGCTCGCTTTATATAAAGTCCAGTCCTCATTTGACCTATGAGCATTGAAAACAGCGATAACAGGAAAATAATACTTGTCCAAAGATCAACAGAATCATGGTTTGGGACATACTGATACAGGACAGCATAGCTCCTTTCTGTTGTAACTTAGTTTGCTTTATTAGGTTGAAAAGAACTTCTTTATTTTCCCCTTGAGAAACATTCCCCTGGGTGTTATCAGAAAACTTACAGAAGGATAAAAACTTGCTTCCTGCTTGCGGAAACATCAAAGCTGGGCCTTTGCTGTGTATTCATAGCCTGTTCTTAGATATATTTGTGGGTCTAGAAAGTGTATATGAGATCACTATGGAAATAAATAGAATAATATATATATAGATGAGTACTTTAAAAAGATGCTTGTACAGTAAGTGAAGTTTTTCAAGGTGCTATTTCTATCTATGCCACATTCTCTGTCCTCCTTTGTTCCCCTACAATTCAGATTTTTTTAGCGAGTGGGCAGCTCTGTCTGCTGAGCAACTCAGTGTCCAGTCCCTGTGGTGCTTCAAACCTCTGCTCGACTCCTTTACCCTCGTAAACCACTGCAGTCCTTACACGTTGGTGGATCTCAGTGCTCAGAAGGGGTTCAGATTAATCTCAAACATAAAAGAATTTAAGTAACCTTTCTAAAATAAGTGTAGGTTGCTGCCAGACCGAGCTTCACCCTTTCATTCTTTTATATGCTAGGTTTTATAGGAAACTTAAAAAAGAAAAATGTCCTGGGAAAGAAGTAGTGGTAGTTCTGGAAATTAATTAGAAATTTTATTTTGAATTCCCGTCTGGTTACGGATGTGTTGGGTGCACATTGGGAACACCCATCAGAGCAATCTGCATACACAGATTGGCTGTCAGGAAACCTGGGTGTTTTATTTTGCCATGCTGATGTTTCACATCCGAGCGCCATCAAGCTCATTTTTGTAGCCTTTTCACCAGTTTTCATGACTTCAGCTTAAAAATTCTGCTAGATTTCATAAACCAGCAAGGGATTTCATTGTTTGCCGCTTTTTTTTAATTAAAACTGGCTAGTTTTTGGGGGTTTTTTCAGGCATTCATGTAGTCTTTTTGCTTGAAAAAATGGTAGCCACTCCTTCAAATTCCTCCTAGGTGAGGTTTTCCAGACTGCACATGTGCACTCTAATAAAATTGCTGACAATTACAGTGTATCCTGTACTTGCAGC
>NW_010166907.1:29389-74939 GCF_000695765.1 Mesitornis unicolor
CACCAGCAAACGTTGGTTTTCTTCTCTTGCCGCAGCTGTTGTGGAAGAGCACAAATGTCTGGTGATGCAGCGGCGCGCTGACTGCAATACGATAACGGCCTGTATTAAACGTGATCCGCCTTAACATGCCGAAACGAAACTCTGTTGTATACTCAAATATTCTTTGCCTTTTTAATGCGTTTTCCTCTCGGAAGCAGGATACCACTGGTGCTTTGCCCTTGGCTTCTTTCAACAGCAGCGTTTTGCCTTTTGAGAGTCAGTAGTGCATTTCTTGATGATCTGACGGTTTCATATAAAACCAATATGTCAACACTCAAAATGGGTATTGGAGTTACGTTATAGGCGTAGTATCCCTAATCTGGGACCCGAAGAAATCTGCTTGTGTGGTAGATGCCAGCTGCCCCTCTCCTTTAGGAGTTTGCTTCCTGTGGAGGGGGTGGCAGTGCTGGTTTTAAGCAGATGCTTCCTTTGTGCTGTGGGCTCAGGGCTGCCGCCTTTGTGTCCTTCCCTTCCTCCTCTTCCCTTGCTTCCACCACATGCCTGCTTTTCTCCTCCCAAAGATGAATCCAAGATGTCCTGGTTTGACCATACATCAGTTTAGTCAGGCCAGACCTATTGCAAATGCCTGCCCTGACCACAGACAAGGAGTATAAGGAGAATATTTGTGCAAAGTTAATTTTATTGTAGTTTCAGGATTTCATCGAATTCAGCTTGTCTGTGGTCCTTCAGAGCTCGGCTTGGCAGCAGCAGAAAGGGAATGGCACGTATGAGAGAAATCCAGGACTTCTGCTTTATTGCACTGACAGAACCAAATTGTTCAATCTGTTGCCTCATCTGTTTCTTGCCATAGCTGGGAGTTGTAAAGGTCAGGCCATCGCAGCACAAAGAATATAATAGTTACCATGCTGCATCTCGCCGTGTCACCAGCTGGCTAGCGCACCGCTCCCATCGAACATCCGGGCTCTTTCCCAAAAAGCGTAAGCAGCATCCTCTGCCTATTTTGGGAATGCGTCAAAGTCAGAAGTTTCTGAAGGTGGTAACATGGGGTGCCCGGTATGGTCAGCGCTCGACTCTGACGCCCAGCGCTGCACTTCACAAAAGCTGCAGCAGTTTTTAGTTTGAAATAATTCTCGTCACCCTGAGAGGTGCAGCTTTTTCAGTTGGTGTGGGTATGGCTACAAGCAATAGCTGGTGTAGCAAAATTGTTGTGAAAATGTGTGAATAATGAGGTAATGAGTGATACAAATCATTATGTAGGAAACTGCTGTAGAAGACCTTTTGTGTTTAAATTTCTGGGCCCCTCACTATAAGAAGGATGTTGAGATTCTGGAGCGTGTTCAGAGAAGAGCCACAAGGATGGGGAGGGCTCTGGAGAACAAGCCTGATGAGGAGCGGCTGAGGGAACTGGGCTTGTTTAGCCTGGAGAAGAGAAGGCTGAGGGGAGACCTCAGCACCACCTCCAACTGCCTCAAGGGAGCTTGGAGAGAGGTGGGTGCTGGTCTCCCAGGTGATAGGGGAAAGAACAAGGGGAAACGGCACCAAGCTGTGCCAAGGGAGGTTCAGGTCAGAGATAAGGAGGAAGTTCTTTACTGAGAGGGTCGTCAGAAGCTGGCACAGGCTGCCCAGGGAGGTGGTGGAGTCACCATCCCTGGATGTGTTTAAGGAGCGGGTAGACGAGGTACTTAGGGATATGGTTTAGGGGGTAGACAGGAGCGGTTGGACATGATGATCTCAGAGGGCTTTTCCAACCGAGCGATTCTGTGATTCTGTAAATCTGATCTTCAGCGTGATGGTGAATGTACCTGTCCCTCTTGAAAATATCAGATGGGTGCACAGGCAAAATAAAGGTGCTTTGTCGTCCTCCTGAGCCATCCTCACTTCTGAAGTGAGTCCTCGGACTCTCCAGCTCTTCAGTCTCCTTCTCTTTTTCCATGGTTTCAATACATACTAAATGATGGAGATTAGTGACACGCGCTTGGGAGCGTTTGACAAGATAAAGAATTAAGATCCAGTTATTCCTTCCTTCCAGTGATTTTGTTAGCAGTTTTGCATCCTAACAACCCTTATCTTTGCACAGACCAGGTTGGTGCTTCATACCCCATTCAAACCCCAAAGGTAGCTCCCCGTGGAGGTGCCTCAGTCTCTCACTGATGGGTTTTGCTGTAGGTTATCAGTGGATCAGTTATATTTGTAATTTAAACCAAAATGGCCCTGGGCCTCGTGAGAGCAGAAGCATCTGGGTACTGAGCTCTGATGAAGCCCTGATGGCTTCTGTGCTGGGGCAGCCAAAAACCACTGCTGTCCCAGGGGATTAGGGTCCATATTATTATTATTTTTATTATATATATTGTAACTGAAGTTTTACTGTTCAGTATTTTAAATTTTCTCTGCTGTTGCTATTCAGGGCAACATTGCCGTAACTTGTTCTTTATTTCTTCAGGACTTGGTAAGTTTTCCAAGTGACTGACTGAACAGAAGAGCTTTGTTTTGTGTTTCCACATTGGAAATGCTTATGAACTTTTGATATTTTCTTTATTAAAAAAAGGAGGGAAGAGGGTATGTTGATGCAAGTGCTGTGTGGTATTTCAGTACACCTTGGCTTTGACTGTTTGCGTGTCCCACCCTTCAGAATGGTGTTTAACTGTGATTCACTTTTCATTCCTAAAAGGTGCCATACTTGGCAGATCAGAAACGCAGGAGTGCATCTACTACAACGCCAATTGGGAAAAAGATAAAACAAACCGCAGTGGTATTGAACCTTGTTACGGCGATAAAGACAAAAGGCGGCACTGTTTTGCTACGTGGAAGAACATTTCTGGATCCATCGAAATTGTGAAGCAAGGTTGCTGGCTCGATGACATCAATTGTTACGACAGGTGAGTGAGTCCTCCTTTAAATTTTAAATTTATCTGTAATTTTAAACTCTTTTGCCTGTCCATAATTTATACAGCCTCTCCCCTGCATGCAGTACTTGAGACAAATTATAATAGTCATTAATAATAGTCATAAAGTCTGTGAATAGTTATCTTGTTTTTAGATGTGCAGACACAGGCACACGTCTTTTTTTGCTCACTTAGCTCTAATTAGAGACCCAACTTCATCAAAGTACTTCGTTTCATTTGCAGAATAGCACGTTTTACCTTCTCTTATTTATTGACTATGTACTTAAAACTTCATTCTGTTTTAGGCCATTAATAATAGGTTTTCTAATGACTTGTTACTGCCAAACAACAAAAATACAGGTACTGAAACCAGAGTGCAGGATTCTGTAGTTCCCTTTTCCAAAGTTTTCAAAGTAGGAAAGTCAGCACCTTGCGTCTGCTCTGTACTTAAACATGGGAGTATTTTGCTGATGTATTAAAAAGCTCACCTCAGCGGCACTCTGAGAGATGGAATATGCTGAAATCCCAGTCATTTTTTATAACAGATGGTCTAGCAAGTACCCGTGAGCAGTAACAGCGGGACCTGGGGTTTGGTGGGTATTGGCTGAATGAAGGTCACGACTCTTAAGAAATGGTGTTGCAGCTCTTTGAAATACTCTGCTAAGTTTTATATGACCAAAACGGGTATTGTTTGGAAAGGAACAAAATAGCTACATAATAGATTTTCATTAAAATGTGTTTAGAAATAATAATATTTTTTAAAACTGTACTTTTCCTGTTTCTTAACTGGTGAATGAGTGGAAGAAATCATTACAGCCATTTCTAGCAGATAGTTTCCCCACACACGAGGATGTTTTCTCCTTTAATGACAGTTTAAAGCTCAGTTGAGCAGTGGTTCTGATTTCTCTGTCTCTCAGAGAAGCAGCAAAGCAATCTGCAAGTCTGCTTGCACAGCACGATTGAAATTTGGCTGTGCTGGGAGTCAAAGGACCGTTTTAAAGACATCTCATTTGTTACTGCTTGTATCTAGTAACTAAGTCATTCAGGATGGGAAAGTACTTTAGTATTAGTAGTATTGTTTTTAATCCATTCATAGCCTAAGTTTTGCACAAGAAGTGGAGGTATTTACAGTTTCTGAGCTAAATTTATTTCTGTTTAATATTAAACTTTAAGGATGGAAATAGGATCTTTCAACTTGGAAATAGAATTTGGTTCTGTAGCATTGTTATCCCACTAGTTTCATGTGTATCTTTGAACAGTCTGCCCAAAATTGGTGTTAAAGTTTCCTTTAAGGAAAAAAAAAAAGGAAATTGGAAGAAGAAATAAAAAGCAGGAAGAATGGTTAGGAAATAGTTGAAAGCTGAGCAAAGGCTTGCCTGGCTCTAAGACCTCATTAGCTGTAACTTGCCATGAGATTACGCTGTGTTTGTGTAAAATATCCATTAAACAAAGTCTTATCTCAGGGAGAGCAGAGTGGGTCACTAAACAGGGAGTTGGAGCACGGTGAACTCCCAGCAGCAGCGGATGAAGAACATCAAAGAGGAAATGTTTTATCCCAGTTACAGCGCAGTGCAGTCGTAGTAGCTGGCTCTAGAAAATAACTTGAATTTTTGAAGAGGAACCCAAAACTCTTTGGACAATCTTCAGCTGTATTTAAAATCCTCAAGTATTTCTGCAGGTTTTTCAAACTGTTCTCGTTTCTGCTGTCGAGTTGTCTCCTGCGTGGCTCCTGTTTTTCTTTCCTGACTCAAATATTTGTTAATGAACTCCTTTGCTGCAGTTAATTCATTGAGTGAAATAAGCCCTGTCCCTGAGTATAATGAAGGCAGGGGAAACTGTAAGAATTTTATATTTTTTCTAAAAAAATAAAACTAAAATTCTCTTTCCCACTTATCTCCAACCCCTGCAACCCTGTAATGAGAGTTCATGGTTAAACCCGAGACGTTGTTTGTCCTGTTTAAATCTGTTGTGATCTGTTCTTCAGTACTTCTGTCGGCTTCTGAAACTTATCCTGTTGGTGGTTTGCTTTAACTTTGGCTTCGTGTGACTGTTTCAGTTTTAATATTCATGATATTTCATTGCAATATAAAATAACCAACAAAATATTCATTTGTTTCTTCAGCTTTAACTCTTACTTGTGTAGTGTGTTATTCTGGATAATTTAGTTAAGTTCAATTTAAGTTTTAAATGAGCATGTCCTTTAAAAAAGAGAAAACCAAAGAACTTAAGATTAATTCATGTTTTATTATTGTCTTTTACAGGAATGACTGCATAGAGAAGAAGGACAGCCCTGAAGTGTTTTTCTGTTGTTGTGAAGGCAACATGTGCAACGAACGCTTCTTCTACTTTCCAGAGATGGAGGTCACGCAACGTAAGTCAACGTGGAGCAGTTGTGGAGGAACTGCTTAGCGGGGTTCAGAAACATTTCACATTGTGCATGACTTTCCAAAATAGTTGTTTTTTCCTGCCGGAAGGTTCCTGATGCCCGAATGAGGGAGCACTGTAGGCATTCCAAATTGCCAGTTCATTTCTTCAATTTTGCAAAATCGCTATGTTAGGAGTAATTTAAATTGATTAAAGGTACTTCAGCTCTTTTCTAAAGGTGAGAAGGAAGGATAATCTGAAATAATTGGCTGTTTTAAGATACAGAAGTTACTGTCAAATCTTAACTTAATGGTATAGTTAAGCTTCTTTAAGTGTCTGTAAATCATAGGGCTAAAAGCCGTAGCATCCTTATATACATGTACCAACCTATGAATGCTCCTCTTCTTGAAGCATCACTCTGTTTCTTTAACCTAATTGGACCTTTGAGGTTCTCTGTAAACAGACACAGTAACCTTTAAAAAGGGGCAAAGAATTTCCTCCCAGGTTACAAAAAAAATCAGCCGGGCTTAACAAATAATTGTTTTAAAAACCAATAACTAAGAGATGATTGGATTATTCTTGCATATCTTTGTTGGAAAACTGAATAATGCTAATAACTGAACTGAAGGCAGCAAATGTCTTGTGTACCAAAGAGCCAGAGGAAGTTGTTTCTGAAATTAAATAACATTTTCTGTGAGATTAAAATAGCCTTTGCTGACCCAAGAGATGCTCTTGTCGTTTTGGTCAGTGATGTTGCGAAGGCAGTAAGGCTTCTCTGGAGCCTCTCTGGAGGTCCTGTGCAAGTGTCTTCAGCTGGAGAAGTTTTCATCAGGTTGTGTTACCCTGCTGTGCTGATCGCAGGAATTTTTAGAAAATCGGGATGCCAGACGTGTCAAATTGGATGATTTTTGTTTCTTAAAGCTGCGTCCTTTTCTTCTTTCCCATCAGCAACTTCCAATCCCGTTACACCCAAGCCACCTCTGTTCAACACCTTGCTTTACTCCTTGGTGCCTATAATGGCAATTGCAGTGATTGTGCTCTTCTCGTTCTGGATGTACAGACATCACAAGCTGGCCTATCCCCCGGTACTCGTCCCGACCCAAGTAAGTCGCTGCGTTATGATACTGGGATTTTTGAAAAGGAGGGAAATGGAGGTGTGCATCTGTCCCGTGGCTGAATTCTTCTGGTATTTTCCTGGTTTGGAGGTGCTAATGCTTGCTAGCCACTAAAGCAGAAAATTAAGCTTTACTTAGGCTTATCATTAATTAATTAATGAATATATGAGCAACTACTTAATGTTTTTAAACATTCGTGTATGTATCGGCTAAAGGGAATGTAAAGACAATCTTCAGTTAAAGATTTCAACTGATTGCAGCTTCAGTTGAGTTGCAGTTCCTCTCATCCTTTTCCTCTCTCTTGTTTATGCCTTTTGTGTTCTGTTTTCAAATGTTTCGGTTTTAGCAGTGTTTGTGTTTTACTTAGGAAATATTAGGAGTGCGTGGTCTCCAGATTTCAGATGTGAACTCCCTGCGTGTGCACAGTTCCTGCTGCTGTCAGGCTCCCGCCGATCCTCCACAATTCCTCTTCCTTCAGCTGTGTCTCGAGGTTTTATTGAAATTAGGAGGCCTTTAAGAAAAGGAATAAGATGGCAAATTCTTCAGACCAAAGTAGGAAAGATGAACAAAATTGGTAGTGGAGATGGAGGGAGAAACGTTTTGCCCAGGGATCCCCAACATTGGGTTCTGAAGCTTCCTAAGGCAGGGCAGTGACCGCTCAGATACAATACTTTGCCACGATGATGATTTATTTATGATTAGATAAAATGAGAGCAGTTGTTATTTTTGGTAGGATTGCATTTGAGGAGGATTCGCGTGTGTTCGCTCTGTGCTGGGATATTTTTGGCGTTACTGCTTGACTTCAGGGTGTTCCAGGAAACAGTTGATAAAGAAAATTGTTTTGGTTTCAGTTTTGTAGTAATAGATAAGGGAAATTTGGGGGAAGGCAGTGGCCATATGTTCTTGCCAAATGAACATAATTTAGAGGGAAAAAAGTATGTTTCCTGTCCTTGCAGAAATTATTGCAGATCCTCAAACTTGGTGCAATCTGTTAGCGTAATTATTCCATCCATCTCAGTTTTTATGTATTTGGGACTTCACATCAACCTCGCAGTCTTCACTGTGCAATCAGATTCATAACTGCTGGTTGTGTGAATACTTTCAGCTTGTCGTTTCCTTCCTGGACCTAAAGAAATCAAACAAATAATGGATAAAGTGATGGAAAAGCAAGCGAATGTTAAATACATGCGAGACATCAAGAACTTGCATTCTTATGTTCTTCCTCCTTTTTACTGCAGTTCTTTTCTTGCCTGGTTTTTGTTTGGTACAGGAGTGGACACGTCATATATTTTTAATAAATAGGGTAATGACCTGTTTTGTTAATGCTCAGATGGTATCTGTTGGGATAAGTATATGTTGGTGCTTGAGCTGGTTGTGGTGTAATAACATTTTCTTATCTTGTGGTGAATAGGCATTAAGGTTTGATGTGGAAAGTCAGGAAAAGCTACTTCTACCTGAAAAACTAAATGAAATTATTATGGAAATAGGATGTATAAATATTCTCCCATAGGCGGCAGAGCAGTATTTCCCACTTTGAATTTGATTAGAGCTGATCTGAACAGGAGACAGAAGAAGCAGGAAGAGAGGGAGAAGTCTTAGTGATTTTATAACCACGAAACAAACATTTAAATATTTATGCAATAAATGTATTAAATATTAATATTATATTTAACAATTAGGGCCTGAGTAGAGTTGTAGGCGAACGGATTCTTTCCTAAATCTTTCTGTAGCAAAGGGTAGAATGGGTAGGTCAGATGTACAGCAAATACTCCCTAGAAAAGTGGGATTTCTGTATGAGACACCAATGAAGTTATCTCATTTTACTGGGTTTATTCCTGGAAGGGATGGGAGTACTGGGGTGTTTGGTACTGATCTTTCT
This sequence comes from Mesitornis unicolor, assembly GCF_000695765.1. Taxonomy (NCBI): domain Eukaryota; kingdom Metazoa; phylum Chordata; class Aves; order Mesitornithiformes; family Mesitornithidae; genus Mesitornis; species Mesitornis unicolor. The sequence goes on from NW_010166907.1 coordinate 37,630, forward strand.
GTCAGGAGAAGTTGAAGGCTGGATGAGGAAAAGCAAAAGATGAAAATGAGGAAGCACTGAAGAATGAGAAGTTTTGGAAGAATTAGAGAAGGAGGGACAAGCGAATGAAAAATAGGAAAGCAAAAGGGGAATCGATTGTTTGGAATATTTCAACAAAAGGAAGAAATACGCTGGAAGAGGTTTTTGAACCTGTAGTGAAATATAAAGGACAAACATCTGAGAAAATGCAAACAGCTTCATTTTCCTTGGGAAGTGAAATAGTTTAGCCGTATGTACGCGTCCCAGGCAGTTCCTCCTCAAACTGCGCTCACCTCACGGCTGTGTGGGTTTACTTCACTTTTATTTTCACTTTGAGCGTGCAGATAATCATTTTAAAACTGGGCAGAGAGGTGATGGGGGTCACCAGAGCAGGTGACCAAGCAGGACCCGAGGCACATGGCCGGGACAGCCACCACGGAGCTGCCAGGACCTGTCCTTGCTCCCAGGAGCTTGGCTTAGCGACTTCTCATCTCTTGTGCTGTTAACCGTGCCTCGCTTCATTGTGTGGGGTGCTGTCGAGTTAACGCTGTCAAATTTTATGAAATCTGTCACTCTCTGAATCCTTAAATGAGTTTTTAGCAAACTTAGGTTTGTTAATTACATATATGTAAAACAGCTTGAAAGAGCTATTTAATTTTCTTATTTATATTCCATTTAATCATGCAGCAAACGTATGCATGTGATCAAATCTACCAAAAAATGGATTGATATTTCAAATATTTGAGTCTGTGTATTTTTATATAGAAAGAGTTGCTCTCACCTGGTTAATTTTCACTCCTGACCACCAGGTACACTGAATATGAAACACCACCATCTTCACGTACAGAGGCTTCCACTCTCAAATTAGGTGTAGTTTACATTTCCCTGCAGCATCCTCCTAACACTCCTGGTAGAAACACGAACGCGGATGGCAGGGAGTTGATCTGTTGCGCTCACTTGTTTTTACATCTCTTGAGCTCGGGCCAGAGTTGTCAGTCAATGCTAATTACAGCCGTGGCGTTACCACTCTGTCACGCCGTGGATGGGACCATCACCTATGTTCTAGCAGGAGTGACAACAGTAACACTTGGGGGTTTATCGGTTCACAGAGCTGCGGCTCCCAGCGATTTCCATCCAGAAAGACATTAACCTCTTGTGCTCCTTGGTGAGTGCCCAAGTTAGGAAGATCTTCGTGGATCACAGAGTTGCTTTTTTTGTTTGGTGGTGTTTTTAAAATAACAGTCATGTGTTGAGAGGGTTGAAGAAAAAAGGCTTTGCAGATTCACATAATGTCATTTTTCTTCATAACCTATTTTTGGGCTTTCTTCTGAAACATTTGAAATTACTTGGGTCAGAGCTGCTTCGTGGTTTTAATCACTAAGCACAAGAAAGCCCTTATCTAGGGTTGTTTGGTGTTACCAGAAATTCAAACCCTCTGTTTGAACTGCTGCTGCGTGGCAGCGTCCATAAAGCAAGCTTGGTTGCTAGGAATTACCATTTCTTCCTCTCAGAGAGGAGGATTACATAGAAAATTACAACTAGGTTTTCTGCTTTTAACCTCCTGTATATCACTTTCTTTAAGCTTTTCACCCACTATTCCCTTTATTGAGCACAATAAACTATTATGTGCTTAATTTAGGGGTTTTTTTACCCATACAGATGCACCTCACTGGTCCTTAAATATGGAGTATATCTTCAGAGTCATGTGCTGCGTGAACCAAGAATTAAGAACAACTGAAGCACATATATTAGATACAAAAATATAATGATTTTATCATCCCTCTGTCTCAAAAATATTTTGAGCATTAAAAAAATACTCTGATCTTGGTTGATGGCATTTTCAGTATGGCTCCCTTCACTGCCATACCGTGACAGTCTGTATTCACTGTATCTTCTGCTGGAGACACCCAGGTATCTTTGTAGCTGTGTCATGGTTTTGCTATTTCAGTTTGAGCTGTAAGAAATCAGAATTAAAAGCAGTATCGCGTAATATGAGTTGAATAATGATGAAGGAGAAAAATCTCTAGCAGTCACAGATGCAAAGCACATTGAGAACCAGTGACTGCAGGTCCTGCTGCGTGTGTAGCAGAGGGAAAACAAATCCTGTGTTGGAAATTAGGAGGAAAAGAGCCTAAACCAGAACAGGCATGGCTGTTTGCTGCAGTTTTTGACCTCGGATGTCTGGTCTGGGCCACCAGCTCCGTGCCAGGGAGTTTGGTGGGGGTGTGTGTAGCTTCAACGGTTTGTTTTCCAAAAACCGTGAAAATAGCAACGGGAGATTTTTTTACATTTGGCGTTGGATAATATTTTCATTTTTTATTTATTCTCCAAATGAACTTTTATAGCACATCAAATAATCTGCCTTAAATTTCTGCGATAATCTCTATCCCTCTGCCGCACAAGGAAAACTTCAGTTGGCTGCCAAAGAAGAGTGAAGAGATTACATCAAGTGGTCAGGTTTTTCTTCCATTTTTGTCTGCCACGTTTTTTCTTGCTGCTGTTACAGATATTTTATTAGAAACATTACAACACTTGAAAAATGAGGAGTTAAGAAAGGGAGCTGGGTTTTCACAAGGGCTTATTCCGAACCTGGGAAGATTTACAGCTACTTGAAAATTACATGGAGGAGAAGCCAGGTGCCTGTGTGAAATGGGAAAAGAGATTGATCAGGAAAGAAACGCTGGAGCTTGGAAAGAGGAGAAAATAATAATAATTAAAAGAAGATAAAGACTGAATTAGAGCTTGTGGCTGGCCAGGAAGGAGTTAAGGTTGGATACAACTCAGCAGTTAATGACTGATTAACGTGTAATGAGTGGCAGTGTTGGCATTAAAAAAGAAAAGCTGAATGGTCTCGAGATTTGGACTGTGTGCATGATCTCACATTCTCTAATACTGCGTTTCCTATCTGCAGGATTAATAAGATTTTCTAATGTAATTGATTGCAGTTATAGCTGGAACGGCAGAGGAGGAAGATCTGCTGCTGTCCTTTGTGGTACTGGGAGGCACAGCCATGGTATGGTTGTTTAAAGAGAAAAAAATTAAAGTGTATATATAAAACATATATATACACACACACATACATATATATATATATACACAAACATATATATATATATATGGGGGTAATGTGAGAATGCAGTAGGAAAGTTACTGTAGATAAGGAGTCCTTAACGTGTCAATAGCTTGGGGCTGTGTCTCTTTTTGGAGAACTCCTGGGCTATTCCAATACAAGTCGTTCCTAAAAATCTTTAACAGAGAGGAGAATTTGTGTGCCAAGTAACTGAAAACCAAGTACATAAAACAATGCCTGCATTTCCAGTGCTCATTACACAACCAGGCATCCAGAACTTTGGTTCCGAATCTTGATGGCTTTTGATTACTTTTTTTTAAGTACTTTCCTAAATTCTCAGTTTCCTTCCAGAACGAGCTGTCTCCATTTACATAAACAATAAATGCAGCTGTGTATCTTTTAAAAGTGCAAGAAGTCAGAAGATACAAAGCCACACTTGCAGTATCCTATCCTGAATGGCAGCCTAGGGGGAACTTTACAATTAAAGTACAAGTAAAATTTAAAAAAACAGTTTCAAATATATTTGTGTAGTGAACTTCAGGTTACTTTCTGCTTTTGCATTGATTCAAGCAGAGCGTTGTCTTATAAACTGTATGATTTCCATACCATACCTCATTCCTGGCTTACTAAAAATGTAGTTTAATTTTAGGAGTAGGCCCATACCGAGGAGCTCTGAGGCTGGTGCAGGAAGATGTGTAACAACTGACAGGACTCTGAAGGCTTTTACAGCACTAAATTTAATTTAACTTGAAGCATTTCCCTCTGTTCATTCGTTGTAAGCAGCAGTATCCAAAATAATCTCGGAATAGTCACAGGAAGGCTGAGGTAGTGATCTCTGAAGTCTGCAATCAGGTGCTCTACCTTCAGGAGCTTTTTGGTAATACTCCATAGTGAAGTCCAGTTTGCTGCATATCCTCACATTCGCTCTCCTGAATGTTTTAGATTGAGGTAATCTTTTATATCCCTAACTAGAAATGAATTACACACTTCACAAGGTATGCAAAAGTCACTCATTTTCCCTTACATTCCCCAAAGAGATTGAGGGGCCGTGGGTGAATACAGAGATGTCGTATTGAGGGGACTGGTTAGGAACAAATTAAGTGCAATAAATTTGTAGTACAATAATTTGCCCTTATTTTGAACACTGTGTTCATAAATACTTATGTGATGTATTTGAAGTTCACAGTAGGGTTGTGGATAGCCCAGATTTTGGGAAAGACCGTACATCTTGAGGTTTTTTTGGTCTAGTTTGTTAGAAATATTGCAACAGTTTCCCTAATCAAACCTTTACAAGTAGTTTGCAGCCAGTATAGATAGGAAGTCAGTGTGTTTATATACCTGTGTGTGAACATGATAACTACTGGGGGGGTAATTGCTCCCAGTTCTTATTTCTAAGAGTTGTATTAATTCCTGGAATATCCAAGCACATATTTCCATTCCTGATCCTGCTTAAGCTGGTAATACCTGTATTTCTCATGACAAGTCAGAGGTGCTGCTCTGCAGTCTGAAGGGAAGGACCATGATTTTAAAACCATGTCCATGCTGTGCAGAAATCTCTCTATGAAAACGTTGATGCCTGTCAAATTTATTAATGGCTGGGGGAAGCTGATCCATTTAAAAGAGCAGTGAGAGGCACGGGATAAGACTCCTATTTCTCAGACTTCCACGTTTGCAGTTGCTCATAGGAGCAAAAACGTTGGGTTCATGAATCTTTTACCTTATTTCTGTGGAATTTACATAATTCTCAGGAGCTGGAGGATTTTAATAGCAAATAGGCCTGGAAAAAAAGGACTAACAGATTTTTTTACAGCCACAGGAAAGATGTTTGTTGAGTAACTGTTTCATCCAAGCAATGCTCTTTAATTTTTTATCAGTTATTGTCTGTTCATTGACTACTTGAGTTAGTAGAAATACAGGTACACAGGTAGTCCTATTACCCTGTTCAGTAAAGTTCCCTCCCAGCTTCACAGATTGAGTGATAGTTGTATTTTCCTTGGCTGCTGCTTCTGGCAAAGGGAAATATTCACCATCGTTCTCCTGGAACCAGCAGCTCACAGAGATCTGAAGGTGAAGATGTTCAGCTGCTCTGAAAATCTGTTTAAGGTGGTGTTTTGGGGAGATTTTTTGGGAGAGGCCTATCTTTTCCTTATGAAAAGGCAAGAGCAGCTTTCCTGTGGTGGTCTGCTGCCCACCGGGGAGAGGAGCAGTGACCCTGTTGGCCTCCAGTGTTCTTTATTGCTCTGTCAGTGGCAACAAGCTCTACTACAGTGCTTATAAATCTGCCTCCCAGCTCATCTGCCCTTCAAGAAATACTCCAGCCCGTCTATTATTAATTATTTAGACATGCTAAGTGTGTGCTAGACACTTCTCAAGCACAGAGAAAAGCCTCTTGTTGGCCCTGCGCTCTGGAGCATCCCAAGAACGTGAAGAGGAGGGGTGAAGAAAAGGATGATTGCTGTTACGTGGCAGCTGAACACTTCAAGCGCTTGACTTCTGTGCTTCTGCAGCATCTCTGTGATAAAATTATAAAGCACAAAGCAAAAGGCTGAGGCAGAAGTGCTAGGGAAGGAATGAAGGCGCCTCAGCGCTTCTCTGCCTGAGCTGCAGTGAGGTCGGTCAATAAAAGAGATGCAGGTAGCACAGACAGGGTTGTCTCACTAAAATGTGGTTTAGGTTTCAGTAACAGTGCTCTGGGACTAAAGTTTTTATCATGGATTTTATTCCATAGTCTGTAAACTCGTGACTTCTTGGGAAGAATCTTTGCTGTTGTAATCCCGAGTTCAGTGTTTTCAGGTTCACTTACTCCAATCACACCTCCAGCATGCCCGATGTATTGATTGAATGTAGTGATGCAGACCTGGCACAGGATGACCGGTGGGTTGGTACGGTTCAGTTGTAACTCAGCCATGGGAAGTTCTCATTTTCCACAGCTTGCTACCGGGAACAGTGAACTCTCAGCAGTGCAGCGCTGCCCTCTGCTGTGCAGTGTGGGCTAACCAGGAAGGAGCCTGCAGAGCTGGTGGTTGGGTTTGGTTTCCTGCATGTGTTCACACGCGGTTTTATTGTAACACGTTTAGAGACTTAAAATGGACAGTTCTGGTTTTAGCAAAAAGATGAATTCAGTCTGTGTAATAATCTCTATTTTTTACCTTTTTTTCCTTGCTAACGTATCAATGATGGACTCTTTTATTTTAAATGCTCTTAGTACAAGAACGTATTGCTATCCCCATGAATATTTTTGTGTTAACTCACAAACAACTTTATCTCTTTTCTTATAAGCTGTTTTTTCATCCCATCCTTGGTCTAAACAGTAATTTCTTTTGCCTGTGTTTTCTCCCTTCTCTACAAGCACGCCTTTCATATAATGATTGAGGTAAGATGCCTTGATGTTTGTTCATGGTTATGGAACTTTCTGTGGACGTGTATGAAGTTGTTTTGGTATTATGGACAAGACATTTGTAAGCATGCCTGGTTAAAATACAGATTTAGTCTGCTGTTCATAGATATATTTTAACATTTACTGCAATTTCTCAGGCTGGGGAGTTAAATGTCAGCAGGGACTGATAATGAAATACCCCAGGCGTAGGCACTTTGTGGTTCTGCATCTCCACATGAGCTCATTTGTGGCATTTCCATATTGTGAGGGATCTGTGGGTACAACCTTTGGTGGTAACCCCAGCCTTTGGGTATCGTTGTCATGTCCCCCCGGGCAATGCCTGTATCTGTTGGAGGTGTGTGGTCTCCATGTTGCCATTCTGCGTGACGCGATGGGTTTTTGGGTCATTCCCAAACTTGGAGAAGCAGATTACCCGAGGAAAAATAATCCCTCGCTATGAAGTCTCTGCCTTGGCTCCTTCACTGGCCAGAAGTCATTTTTCCTGGTGTTAAATTACTGATGCTTCACGTGAAACTGCACGTAACTGAAAAGTGTTACTTCAGAGACTTGGTCATCATCGCTGGGCGTTTAGGTGGGATATTGCAAAAGTCAAGATTGGAGTTGGAATATGAAGGCTCCATTTCCGTTGTCTCGACAGGTCTGTAATTAATAGTTGAAATGCCTTGTAAAGGTCATTTAGAAAACAGCAGCCATTTAGGTATTTTCCTGATTATCTTGTATCTGTAAGGAGTTACCTGAGTTCCTTCTGCCTGTATTGCTGGTTGGCTTCCAAGGACAGAATTGCTGTTAGGGAGGAGGCTGAAGTATCCTGGCTACACCTGACCACTTGGTTTATATCGCTTTAAGTAAAGGATTTTATAGGGTGAAAGAGGGAAAAATCATCACCATGTAAAAGAAATGATACAAATCATGGAGTTGATAATTGCAGAATTTAATAATTCTGACTCCTTTTGCTGGGTTTGGACCTTGTCTTTTGGAATCAGGGAAGAGATGTGTCTATGTACAACCCCCTTTGGATAACTGGTCTTTTTTCTGTTGTACTAAATCACCCGAGGAGAGACGGGACTGGAGATCAACCCCAGCTTCTTCTCTGAAGCTGTGGCAAGCTGTTAGACTGATGTGTCCATATATCTGCACATCATCCTTGGTGCCACAGAGGTGGTTTTTAAAAACCCGTACAGAAATAATTCTGCCCGTGGCACGTGAAACATTTTTGCTGAGAAGTAGAGCAAGTTGAAGATATTGTCAAGGAGTGAACGTTGCCATATAAAAATAGGACCTGTGGCTTTAGAGTAAGCGCCTGCTGATTTTAACAGAGTTGTTTAGGGGGAAAAAAAAATCAGAAAAAACCTGGAATAAAGCTGTTCTTTTGGGTTATGGTAACAGAAAGCAATGGCACTTTCCCTTTTAAATCAGGATCTGTTTTGAGCTGTGGCTGTGGGTGTTGCTGCTTCATAAGAACGCCGGAAGTTTTGACTTCAGAGAAATGTCTCAAGACGAAAGGGAAGCGCAGGAGGTTGCTGCAGCGGGCAGTGGGGACATGTTTTCAAATGCCAGCGTTTTCTAGGAAATAGGAAAAGCGTCGTGGTCTGATGTGAAAGCACCAGTTTTTGGTGAGGAGTTACTGCCTCCTCGCAGCTGATAGGTGCTGTAATTGTTTTTCTTTAAATCTTTGAGCAGTATTAAGTGGTCATTTGCCCTGATGGCCAAGAAAAAATTTATATAATGTGTTTCAAAATGCCATTTTTTGGGTGGAGGGTATGGAAAGGGAGTTGTTCTGGCCACTTAAATAAAGTACTGGGATTTGGGGTCACTTCCCACAAATCATTCTCTTAATTTAGGCGAGTCAGTAGGTTCAGAACAGTCAAAAGTTGTGTGGTTGCCTGGTGTTAAATCCCCAGACGCTGCACAGAGCTCGATTCTTGAAAAGAGCCGGGCTTTTTGACAAATTCAGCTTGGCTTTTGTGAGTAAATGTGGGCACCTCGTTTCCAGTTTCACTTGTAACCGTTGCAAATCGAGGACAGGGATTTCCCTGGCGAATGAAATATTCATCAAGGGCTTTGGCGTTGAATGAAAGGCAGCAGGGAGGGAAAACTTCACTCTTCAACCTCACTTTCTGTGCTGGTGTTTGTCCAGTTTGAGCCCAGCAATTTCGATGTAGCCGCTTTAAGCATCTGTCACTGTCACATTTGCGGAAGGATTTAATACTTTTTTTAGGCTGCTGTTGTAAAGTGTCTCTCATTTGAGTTTGCAACGTTATATTTTCTTTTATATCTATTAATTTGTGGAATGAGGTTACAGTTTCTTTAAACTGCTATGAATCTGTGCCTCTAGGAAACCCGTTCTTTTTGAAGGATGACTTTGTGGCTTCATAAGAAACAAGAGAATGGTTATTTATTCCTACACTTAAACTGCTCCAAACTTGTGTGGGACACAGAAGCACTTGTCTCCATTCTTACAGTAGTGGACTTAAAACTGTAGTTGGGGAAGTGTGGAAGGAAGGTGGAGCTGTATCTTGTGGTGATGTTTTTGGCAATTCTGAGCACCAGAACTTGCCTTAATTTCCTGCAGAAACAGGGATGAGACAGAAGCGACAGCGTTTCCCTGGCCCCGTGTGGAGAGTGATGCTGTCTGGTGCTGAGGGCTATGGAAATGGCCCTGATGCATTTGGTCGTGGTAGAGAAGCTTACATAGGTAGAAGCTGACCTAACGTGGTGGGTTGGAGAGACAAGGACAGCCCAGAAAGAAGCAGTCAGGTTGAAAATTGACTTAAATCTCTCAAATTTAACTCCAGTTCTGTTTCTGGGGTACAACCAAGCGCTCACCATTCGGTAACGTATCGGCTACCTACGTGAGCAGTAGCGGTGGATCCGTGGGTTGGAGCATTGGAGCTGTGGCTCGCAGGGCTGAGGGTGGAGACGATGCTGCTTGGTTTCCTGTGCTGAATCTCTGCACCATTCATGTGGTTCAGTGGTTTCTGAATTTAAAAAAACACATTAGTTACGCCCTGGAAGACCCTGTAGTGGCACGGCCTACGTGGGGGTTTGCAACCTTGTGTGCCCAGGAAGCAGTGGGGATTTAGAAGCAGACACACAAACAACCAAAAACCCAAGCTTAAATATATCAAAGATGCTCATTTTAATTTTTATCACGTTAAAGATGTAACAAGTAAAGCTTGGTTATCTTTATTCCTTGATTTCTGCTGTGCTTTCACACCTGGAGAGGCAGATTTGTACTGTAACTGTTGTGCTGTCGCTTGCACATGAATTCTGAGCATGGTTTACGGTCTCGTTTGCCCTCCCTGGTGAGCAGGGTCACTGCTCTGTTTCTGGTTCCTTTGGGGGAATTTGTTGCAGGGGGGTGGGCATACGATAGCAAATCTCTTTCAGTTGACAAGCCTTTATTTCCAGTGCTGTCAGAGATAGCACACTTCAAGTAGCAGAATTAATTAAATGGTTTTAACCGATTTCAGGATCCTGGACCACCTCCACCTTCACCACTGATGGGTTTGAAGCCGTTGCAGTTACTCGAGATCAAAGCGAGGGGAAGATTTGGATGCGTGTGGAAAGCTCAGCTGCTAAACGAGTACGTTGCGGTCAAAATATTCCCTATTCAGGTAAGCAGAAGCGTTGCTTGAAACATCCCAATGTCAAACCAGCTTTTCTAGTCACGACAAGAGGGGTTTTGTTTAGAGACTTCTCAATATATACCTTAAATCTAGATAGTTCAAAGAACTTCTTAAATGGAGGAAATGTCTGGAGCTGACAAGTGTACAGGTAAAGCTGCATTGAGTTAAAGTAAGTATTTTAATGCAGCAAACATATATTACTGAAACATAAACCCTGTGAAATTTATATATGTTTCTAGTCATAAAAATACTTACTTGGCGTGAGTAGTTTTAAGCAGCTCTCGTACATCTCTCAGTCAGTTGAGGGGAATTTGTTAATATTTTTCAAATTAAATAGTACTTGGAAGGAGTGTCCTGAACTGCAGACCCGTAAGGTCATTGTTCCAATTAATTATGCCTCAATTAAGTAAATTAATGTTTACTTCCCAGCAAATACCCTCTGAAAGCCATGTTTTAGAATAGATTGTGCTCATAATGTTAAGATCCAGTGCGGTTAAAGAATACGAAGTGATCGCACACAACGGCGTTAGGATGGATTTTACATGAATTAAAAACACCCACTGCTGCTTGAGGTGAAGAAAAGCACTGGTGTTTCCTGGTGATAACCAAGCGTTGACTTGCTGAGTAAATACCTCTGCAGGTTCTCAGGAGAAGTAACGTGCATTTGTGCGGGGTTCAGCCATCAGCAAAATGTAAATCTGTGAGTTTGTCCATTATTTTTAACGGAGGAAAACCTATTTGTAATTCTTCATGGGGTTCTTGTCAATTAATATAAATAAATTCAATTAATATAAATATATTCAATAAAATACAAGAATTGAACAGGCTCCTAAGACTAAGGCAGCTGCACTGATTTGCAGTGCAGGCTCCAGTCCTGATCTGCAGCTCTGTGTGCCCACGGTTCATGTCTGTGATAGCTGATGCTGTTCTCAACAGTTGATGTCTCTTTACAACAAATTGAAGTTTTTCACCCAGCCTACCACCATGTGAATGTGAAATATATGCAAAGAGTGACAGCTGTTCATATTTTTGTGTATGTTAGATCAGTAGTTTGTAGCAGAAATGGTACTATTAGTCTAAATATTTGTCAATTCTAAATAATCTGTTAATACTATACACTATCACAGAATCCCAGACCGTCAGGGATTGGAAGGGACCTCCAAAGCTCATCCAGTCCAATCCCCCTGCCGGAGCAGGAACACCCAGATGAGGTTGCACAGGAAGGCGTCCAGGCGGGTTTTGAATGTCTGCAGAGAAGGAGACTCCACAACCTCTCTGGGCAGCCTGGGCCAGTGCTCTGTCACCCTCACCGAGAAGAAGTTTCTTCTCCAATTGAAGTGGAACCTCCTGTGCTCCAGTTTGTGTCCATTACCCCTTGTCCTATCATTGTCACCGAGAAGAGCCTGGCTCCATCCTCGTGACACTCACCCTTGAAATATTTATAAACATGAATGAGGTCTCCCCTCAGTCTCCTCTTCTGCAAACTAAAGAGCCCCAGCTCCCTCAGCCGCTCCTCAGAAGGGAGATGCTCCACTCCCTTGATCATCTTTGTAGCCCTGCACTGGACTCTCTCCAGCAGTTCCTGTCCTTCTTGAACTGAGGGGCCCGAACTGGACACAATATTCCAGATGTGGTCTCACCAGGGCAGAGTGGAGGGGAGGAGAACCTCTCTGCCCTACAACCACCACCACTATGCTTGCTTTCCTTTAGGTAGTAAATCCTGTCTTGCCAAAAAGCCCCTGGTTTTGACAACTGTTTTATAAACACACAGTAAATCATAGGAGGAAACTTCTGTTGGGGAATAAGTGTCTTATGTTGGTGGTATGAACTTGGTTTGATGTGTTCTTCTGTTCAAAGGACAAGCAGTCGTGGCAGAACGAGTATGAGATTTACAGTTTACCTGGCATGAAGCACGACAACATCCTGCAGTTTATCGGTGCAGAGAAGAGGGGCACCAGCATTGATGTCGATCTCTGGTTGATCACAGCGTTTCACGAAAAGGTACGGTTGGTTCTCTGGGTAGTTTCTTATTTCTGTGATTGTGGTAGGGAAAAACCAGTCTCAGAAATCAGTCACGAAAATGTGGACTTTAGACAGGTAAGAAATAAAATCTCAAGTAGTTTTAGTGACTCTTGGCTTGTCTCTTTTCATTGGAGATGGATTTATTTAAATTCACTTTTAGCCAGCTGAGAAGGTTGCCATTGGCCTTTACTTAATAGAGCAGTTGTGTGCTTTTGAACATCCCCCATCTAAATCTGCCTACATTAAATAAAGTCCATCTCGCAAAGATGGTGCTGTTTTATTTTTGTTAGCTGATTGGTGTCTATAAGAGTGAAGCAATAGGGATCCACTGTATTGTGACAACCACCGTAAGGAACACGTTCGCTGTTTTATTCAGTGTAACTGTCACAGTTCTAGGTACAAACAGCAGGAAAAGCCCTCAACTGAGATGTAGCACTGACACTGGTGTTAGGAAGACATTACCTGTAGCAGGTTTCAGAAAACAGCAATCTATACAAGGCTATGCCAGTGTGTTAAGGCTGGGTCATAGACCACCTTTCTAGTGTCGAGTGGTACATTCTTCATGCTGACGTTTTTGTCCCACTTAGCATCTGCTTTAATCCTTTAGAAGAATAAAGCTATGCAACTCTCTAAAATTTGTGACACATCTTCATGACCAAGTAGATAATATGAAACTAATTTGCCTTTCTGAAAGGTTATTGCCTTTTTTTGTCTCAGAGTTCTAAGAATCTTCTTAGTGTTGAGCACCAGAGATGACTCTCGTGGCAAAGATGACTTTTAATTGTCTTTTTGAAGTGTAGCCTCTACATTTTGACAGCTCTTTGTTCATTTTTCCCTTTTGTGTTTGCTTTTCACACAGCGACACGTGGCAAATCCCTGAAATGTGTGCATAGGGCGGGTTGGAGAAGTGAGTTTTGTTGAGATGATGTGTAGATGCAACTTGAGTCCATTAATGGACTTAGGGATAAGTTAATTTTTGTTGTTTAAAGTAGCAGTGACTGTGTGTGTACGTGTGTAACTGCATGGTCCATCAGCAAGCAGAGAAAGGCAGACAAGTGTGTCGTGTTCTGTAAGGATGGAGCCCGTCTAGAAGTCTCCTTGAGGAGACGAGGGTTGAATTGATCTCCTGGTTGGTTTTGCTGCGCAGGGCTCATTAACGGACTTTCTGAAGGCCAACGTGGTGTCTTGGAACGAGCTGTGCCACATCGCCCAGACCATGGCGAGAGGCTTGGCCTATCTGCACGAGGATATCCCCGGGCTGAAAGACGGCCACAAACCCGCCATCTCACACAGGTACGGTGCCAGTCCAAGATTTTCAGGTGATTTTTAATATTAAACTTTGAGCTAAAGGCTGTGAGCCCTGGACAGATAGGAGGTATTCACATAAATACTCCGTGACATCTTCCAGTTACCAGGAGCCTCATAAGAGAAATCTGCTCATCCCAAGCAAAAATTTGGGTGCTGCTTTATAGAACTTGGTGTGGCGATTGTAATTAATGTCATATTTATTTAATCCAGTTAATTATTTAAGCACCCTCTGCAGTATATTAAATAATTGACATTATAGCTATCTGAAACAACTTAAACACTTATGTCTATAACTTCAAGTAGCACTGAATGCCTTCAAACATAAATATTTACTGTAAGTGGTGGTGTGCCTATTGCTGAGTGCAATTGCTGTTGTTTTAAATGAGGTAGGTATAGTAAGATATTAAAATAGTAAAATTACAGATATAAAAGAAAGAGAAACACAGATTCTGCAGAATTGGGAATCTGATGAGCAGAACTGCTCGACCGATGCTGAAATGGGGAGAGGTGCACACAGGGCAGGTGGGAATTCCTGGATCGAGTCCGTTTTCTCCTGTTCCTGCGGAAAATGCTGTATTTCCTTGTTAGAAACAGTCAGGGTTCATTTTCCAAAGTGTTTTGTCTCCGAGGATTTGAACAAACAAATGTGGTTGTAACTGAAATACGCGGTCACTCCGTTTTTATCCTGTTTCTGTACCATACACGCCTATAGATCTGCACGTGTAACTGAGCATTAAATGAGAGCTCCAGTTGCAGTCTCGTATTTCCATAAGAACGAAGGTGTGCAGGTGTACTCCTAGGTTTTATTATTACTATTTTGTTGTTTAAATGGTAATTCTTAATAACTTCGTTGCCTTCCATACTATAATGTTCTCAGTTTTATTACTTTTTCCTTTGAGCTCTATATGGTATTTCATGTTCTGGATTTCTAATTTTTTTTTCCCTTCATTTGAAAGGGACATCAAAAGCAAGAATGTGCTGCTGAAAAATAACCTTACAGCTTGTATTGCTGATTTTGGTCTAGCTTTAAAGTTTGAGGCTGGAAAGTCTGCAGGGGACACGCATGGACAGGTAAATACCCATCTGTGTGTGTAAATGGTACAACTGTTAACTGCATGTGAAGGAAAGCGATCTTTTAGGCATTCATGCATGGGACACTGCATCATCAACTGATTTTTGGTGACCTTTAAGGAAGGTGGCACTTTGTGCTTTCTTGTCACAGAGTGAAAATGAACCATTTTAGTTAATTACAGATCACAGCCTTCCCCCTTCCCACCCATCACATTGCGTGGCCTCTCTCCCCCCTTATTTTCATTCTTGCTGGAGAATTTGGACAAGAAAGAGGGGTCTTGTTAGGTTTAATGAACTGGTCTGAGATACTGTTCAGAAACAGAGGAATTACACTGGCAACAGAAATAAAATCAGTACAGTAAGACTGTAAAAGCTCAGTAACACTGCCTGAGAGAAACATGGCTTTAAATAAAACATGAGAGTAGTGGCCTTCCTGTAATCTGGAAGAAAATCACAGAAGGGTTTGGGTTGGAAGGGACCTTTAAGGTCACCTGGTCCAACCCCTGCCATGAGCAGGGACACCTCCCACCAGATGGACTTGGTACAACAAGGAATGGCAGTGACAACTGTGTTGAGTTGATATACAAATGTTTTATTTTTCAATATATTTCATAAGTGTAGTTCTAAGCAAGGATAACCATGGCTACTTTTAATCTTTGACAAAAAATAGCACTGGTCTACAGTATTATTCAGTATTATTCAGTATTATTCAGTATTATTGTCAGTATGTTCAGAGAAGAGCCGCAAGGATGGGGAGGGCTCTGGAGAACAAGCCTGATGAGGAGCGGCTGAGGGAACTGGGCTTGTTTAGCCTGGAGAAGAGAAGGCTGAGGGGAGACCTCAGCACCACCTCCAACTGCCTCAAGGGAGCTTGTGGAGAGGTGGGTGCTGGTCTCTTCTCCCAGGTGATGGGGGATAGAACAAGGGGAAACGGCACCAAGCTGTGCCAAGGGAGGTTCAGGTTAGAGAGAAGGAGGAAGTTCTTTACTGAGAGGGTCGTCAGAAGCTGGCACAGGCTGCCCAGGGAGGTGGTGGAGTCCCCATCCCTGGACGTGTTTAAGGAGCGGGTAGATGAGGTACTTAGGGATATGGTTTAGGGGGTAGACAGGAGCGGTTGGACGTGATGATCTCAGAGGGCTTTTCCAACCGAGCGATTCTGTGATTCTGTGATTATCATAATGTGCTCAAGTGGGAATGAATGGTGGTCCTGTTGATTCCTGGTGTACAAATTCTTACGCTTTCCTGTCTTCCAAGGTCGGTACCCGAAGGTATATGGCTCCTGAGGTACTAGAAGGTGCTATAAACTTCCAAAGGGATGCGTTTTTGAGGATAGATATGTACGCCATGGGACTGGTCCTCTGGGAACTGGCATCACGCTGTACTGCCTCCGACGGTAAGCACCACGTTTGATCTGTGGAAATACTGAATGTCATTTGTGAGAGGTGTATGTAAAGCAAGAAACTGGAAGGTAGGTTATAGGTATGTAATAAAGTTTAATAAGAGTGGTGGTCCTGTGGGGAAATGAGTGAAATATCAGCATCATGTAGCCCCTTTATAATTCAGTCTCTCAGAATTTGGCATCCCAGGTAAAAGTTTGGTGATACAGGGGTACCTGTTGCATTTCTTCTGCTGGTCATGGTAAGGAAGAGAGGGAATTACTGTGAGTTCCTGACCTCGTGTGTTTGAGACATGGAGAATTTTCATAGGTCAACATACATTCTATTGATACAATGAACCATTTTCTAGCTGCTTATAACCGTAGGCAGGACATCACCCTGAGGTGTGATCTGGTCAGTGCATCAGGGAGTGACAGTTGTCTGCAGTGAGACCTGGCAGAGTCTCTTTGTTGTCACTGATGTAGCATGAGTTCAGCTGATCCAGGCGTCAGAATTTGTAATTCATTGGTGGTGGCTCGGAGATTGAAAATACAGCAACATCTGAGAAATCTGCAGCTGATGCTTTATGGCTATGGGGCCACTGCAGTTGTTTTCCTCATAAAGCAAACGGTTGGATCCAGTTTTAAAGCTGTCAAAAAAAAGATATCAGATACCTTGAATGAACAGGGTTCTTTACATTTTGTAGACAGATTTTTTGGGTGTCCAGAGCAAGTCAGGATTAATCAAGAACAAGGCAAAACAAAATGTCTGGGAGAAAGTTGCATTGCCAGTGCAGTTTAAAGCAGCTGAATTCAGCCAAGGAGATGCGATGGTTTCCCTGTACCTGATCCGTTTCACTGAGCCTCCTCTGCCCCACAGTGTTCACTTCTGGCTTTCCCCTACACCTCTAAGATACCAGTCTCTTGTTCTACTCCTTCACCCTTTTTGAAAGCCAAACGTGTGCTTTAACCTCTCTCTCTTCACCCGCAGGCCCGGTTGATGAGTACATGTTGCCGTTTGAAGAAGAAATTGGCCAGCATCCCTCCCTCGAAGACATGCAGGAAGTTGTGGTGCATAAAAAGAAGAGGCCCGTTTTAAGAGAGTGCTGGCAGAAACATTCTGTAAGTGGCGCCGCCACCACGTCCTGTCATCGTTTGAATTCCAGATTTCCCTAATCCCGTCTTGTGTTCGTAATGCTGTCTTCTGGGAAGAGTTTAATAATCCTGGGAAGAACTAAATGGACTGTAAATTAGTATGTTCTTAATCTTAAAATGTTCTCTCTCATCTTCAGTGATTTCAGAGTGAGTGATTTTTGTCACTTTTTTGGTGACTAAAGATTCCTGAGAGTTGCTTTTGACTGCACGTGTTAAAAATAGACATTTAAGGAATAATAGTCTTTGATTTACTGCAGGAATACAACCAAGTGAACGTACTAACGTAGGGTAAGCAGCTGTGTATGAGAAATTCCTGCCAGTCTGGGAGGAAGAGCAACGCTTTCCTGATCTGGTTAATGGCTGGAGCCTTGCAGTAACACCACTGCTTGTTCCTACCACTGAGTTTTTGTTTGTTTTGTGGGTTTTCTTTCCCAAAAATGGGTGTTAAACACTGTCACCTATTGTTTCTGCAAGAAAATGAGTGTATGCTACCATCTGCTCCTCGCAATTAGCATATTGCTGTATTAGCTCAGCGTTAACTGGGGAGAAAAGTTAACTGCTGGCAGCCATAAATCCCCTTTTGTGCTGCTTTTTGGGTTTTTTTATTGAGGTTTCATCTGATCCCAGCAGAACTCAGCCTCTTTTAGCGTGAGCTCTCTCAAAAGACCGCGGTGACTTCAGCAGCAGCTACAACGTTGTGTGGTGAAAAGGATTTGCTCGCTGTTGCTGTTTCAATATCAAACCAGTCAGACCTCTCGGTTTCAACACGGATACAGCCCAGCTTCCTGCTAGACAGGAGGGTTAAAATTTGTCAGGTGCACCTTAAAGTGCAGTTTGCTGTTAGGATTGGTAGGTGGCCCCACCTTTCTAAAGCTCGCTGCTAACTCTGCATCCCGTTCTTTTTCACTCTGTGCTCGCAGGGAATGGCGATGCTGTGTGAAACCATCGAGGAGTGCTGGGATCACGACGCGGAGGCCAGGCTGTCAGCGGGCTGCGTAGAAGAACGGATTATTCAGATGCAAAAATTAACTAACATTATCACGACAGAGGACATCGTGACTGTGGTCACAATGGTGACAAACGTTGACTTTCCTCCCAAAGAATCCAGTCTATGATAGTTGCACTGGTCGCGTTCCTGACCGCCAGGACTCTTCACTGGAGCTGCTAAAGCGAGCGGGACTGCTCACGCCGTTGCTGTTTTCTGTGTGAAAGGATGGTAAGTCTCTCTGGAGCATCAGCAAGAGGTGGTTTTCTCCTTATTTCCCCCTTCCTCCTCCCCATCGTGGATCCATGAGACTTTGTGCATTCCCTGCTGACACCCGAGGACACCGAGAGTCACCAAGAGGCCGTTCGGGAACTGAAATGAAGCCACGGACCTGCGCTGGCTCAGCGAGCGTTTTAAAAACTGACACCAGATTTCTTAATACCTGTCAGAAGAGACTAATTCCTTAAATGAACTACTGTTATTTTTTTTAAATCAAACATTTCATTTCAGATTTAAAAAAAAAAAAAAGGGTAACTTGTTTTTATTGCATTTGCCGTTGTTTATAAAGATGACTATTGTAATGCCAATATGACACAGCTTGTGAATGTTTAGTGTGCTGCTGTTCGGTGTACATAAACAAAAGTAATCAAGTGGGATATAGCGAAGAGGCTTCCAAGTATTACTTAACCTCCCTCAACAAGGTATACCTCAGTTCCACTCTGCTAAATTATGAGATTGACAACACTAACAAAATTGGAATAATAAATCGATCCGTGTTTTGTAAATGATGTATTTCAAATTCACTGTGTTATTTAAGAAGGGTAAGCTATGCTTCATGCCAACAGTAAATGGCCATTCCTAAAGCAGTGTTTTTAGCCTTTTCTTGTACTAGCTTGTTGTGTATAAAAAAAAAAGTGCTGTTTATTGAAACAAATTTTTCCTTCCTGTTTTAGTTTTAAAGCTTTTCTCTTACCTCCGTTTCCCAGAATATCTCATACATTTATTTAACTGAATACTATTTAGGTTTGCTGTGTCTGAGGAATATTTGAAAACTTAAGCATGACTTTTTTTTTTAATTTTCTGTGAGCTGTGACACTGGAAAGCTCTGAATTCTTGTTTCCTTTTTTTTAAAAAAAAGTCTTTTTCCTATTTATGTTTGTGACAAGGTCTGCCTAGCGCGTGCTCTGTTTCCCTAAACAGGATGCAGTGGTTTTTTATCGCTGTTTCAGGATCACCTCAGGAAGCTCAGTGACCCCCAGTTCCTCGCTCTCCGCTTTGAGCTCTGTCACTTCGCTCGGTGCCATCGTCCCCGCACGGCGTCCCCTCTGCCGCACGTAGGGATGTCCTGGAATCAGACGGAAAATTGTGGCCACAGATTACGGATGCTTACAAATTTCAGGGATGATTTAGTTACGCTGACAACTTCAAATATGCAATGACCGTTTGGAGGTAACGAATACCAATGGCCGTAGACAGAAAACCCTGCAATTGCTTTCACAGCTCCGCTGTCCTTTTCACGTTCAGGAAGTCACGCCTTACATTCACATTGGAGTGACCAGTAGGTAGGTGCCAAAGTGCTGCTCCAAAGTACTGCCTCACTGCGTTTATTTGATCCTTTACACAAGCTTCCCAGTAAATTAACTTGATTAAACCTCCAGAGCTGAGGGTGGCGAGCGGCGTGCGGCCTGTTCTGTCCCTTGCTTTGTTTTCTCACCAGGCATTTGGTGTCTTTCGAAAGCAGCTTTTAACGTTGCCATTTGGAGCTCCCTGTGAATGTTAGCTTGAAAATTCATCTCGGTTGTACGCGTACACAAGCTCAGCCCCTGGGAACAGTAAGAGCCGATGGATAAATGAGAGCCTCTTGGCAGGGATGTGCCACCTCCCACCTGGGAGCCGAAAGTTTCAGCCCTGCTCTGAAGGGTCCTCGGTGCTGTAGGGTGCAACTCGGTGGTGTTAGGAAGATGGAAATTGGGTTTGTGGCCGCTTCTTTGATTGACGCTTCTGTTTTGCTTCCATTTTTAATGCAGGGACGTTACGCACCCAGCAGGACATGAACGTAGCTGCTGAGTTGTGAACAAATAGGAATCCATTCGTACTTCATTGAAGACTCAATGAGTTTTAACCCCTTTCCTAGTAGAAAAGCAGTAAATACAAACAGTTTAATCATGTGGTGTTAGATCTGATGCAGAAATTGGCCATGTATAAAACGTTCATCATCTGCCTTTTACCCTTTAAGCTCCAGCTGCTGCAATTTCTTGCAGCAGGAACCTGAGATATCTTCTATTTTAAAATGGATCTCCCGAGATGTTTCAATATTGTACTGCTCTGAGTTTGCCAATGGAAGGCGTCGTTCAGCCTTGCTGTGCACAGGATGTTCAGTGCAGAAACGCTTTGTGATTGGTACTGACCCCATCCCAGCGCTGCTCTGCTCCAGCCGCTCTCACGGGGCGCTTGGATTTCTGTTTGACTTCTGAAGTGTTAAAGGTGCAGGTTGAGGAGACACCTGAGCTGGCAGCACCTGGCCAGCGAGGGCAGGAGGTGGGAAGGCTGAAGCCAGTGGCACTATTTTGGCATTATTTCCTAGCAGGTGGTGGCCGCTGTCCCTTACGTCCTGCGGTGATGCTGCAGCATTTTCAGCCATGTCCATGGTGTTGTACTCAGCCCCCAGGTCCCAGGGCGGTTCCTCAGAGCTGCTGGAGTTGTTTAAGTCGTGCTGTTGGTGGTGCTGGGCTGCAGCTACACCGTGAGGACCGACATCCTCCTCTTGGTGACTTTAAAGTCGGTGTAGTTTTCAAATCCCAGTTCTTGGTGTGCTAAATTGTAACCTGACAGTCGTAAGACATTTCCTGCTCGTATTTGCATTTGACACAAAAAATAGGGTTACCACCAGTTGGCTCTTTTTTTCCAGCTTCTCTTTTTTAACCTTTTTTTTTTAACACATTTATTAGGAACACTTGGTACAAACTGCAGAAAGCTGCAATGTGCGTTCATGGGCAAAACGATTCAAGTAGCATCCTTGATGGAACATCATTTACCTCAGATACTCAACCAGCAGTACTACTTTTTTTTTTGGGTTTTCTTCCTTTTATTTTTTTAATGCCGTTTCAGTCCATATACTATTCGTTACCTCTCGAGATTTTGGTAAGCGATTATTTTAACTTTACTCTTTGTATTTGTCAGTGTTTTGGGCACAGGTTGTTGTACTACTGTCAAAAGGTACTTGCTGTTTTTCTGCGAGTACTGAAAAACAAACCAACCCCCCCCCTCGCCCTCAATAAAGTGATTGTTAAATATTGTACAAATAAAAATGTATACTCTTTCTCCCCCATTCCCCCAGAAAGTTAAAATAAAAAATGTGACTACTACGACTTGCGGGTGTCTTTTTTGAGTTTGGATGGAGAAAGCGGTATTTGAAGTTCCAGAAAGCTCACAACCAGCTGAGTGAGGACGCTGCCCACTGCTTCACGTCCGTGGGGCAGTTGGGGTACGCCTGCAGAGCCTCCATGATCTGGTTGTTGTCCAGGAGCAGCTTCATGAGCAGGTACTCTCTCTGCACACAGGCCGAGGGTCTCTCCATTGGCTTGACCAGTTCCAGTTGGAGTAAGTGTTCAAACGCCTAAAAATGAAAGAAAAAAACCCCAACCATGAATGGGAAGGTACCACCACTCAGGGCTGTGCTGCTCATCTCCACTGACACAGACGCTGTTGGGACAGAACCCTGTGCTGTGTGATCTCAGCAGACACAGTAATCTCTCTACCGTTAAGACTCCTGCTGACCCAACCCAGTCTGTGATTCTGTTTAGGAAAAAAACACATCATCAAAACACTTTTAGTAAAAAATAATGTACATTTCAGGCTCACCTTCATGACAACTGGCTTCTCAAAGTTGTACATGGAGTGCGCCTTCCTTTGTATGAACTTCTGAAATTCTGTACCGGTTACAGGACAGAAAAAAAAGTTACTTGGGGAAAAAGAAGTGATTTGGTGTTTGTAAAGTTCATGCATTTCTCTCACCGTTGTAAACCATCTGGAAGTTAAATGGTTCTCCTTCGTAAACATCATTTAAGTGTTTCATAGCTATAATGAGGCACATTTCCAGGACAGACAAACCTAGAAGGAGAGACAAGAGCTCTAAATATTTCCATTAAGCATAGTACAGAAACAAGTAGTTTACAGACTATTTTTATTCCTCTATTTTTGTATCCTCTAGGCCTTACCTATATGTGTTACCTATCTTCATAATGGAAATATTTTGCAGTTCTCATTGCACCAGTTCCCAGCCAGTGCCTCCAGCACCCTCCAGCTCCCAGTGCTGGCAGGAGGAGGCCACCCCCTTCCCTCCTCTATCACCCCAACAGGATGGAAACGCAGGATTTCTGTCAGCTGTCCACGCTGTAACTCCATTTCTGGTTTATTTAGCACTGTTACACCCGTGTGTGAACGCAAATTAGCAAAGCAAGGCTCTATGGGCAGTATTTTCCCTGTGCAGGGGACACAGCTCTGCCCAGTGTCCCTTAAGTCAGGAGAATCTCAGGGAGGGATCTGACACACTCTGTACTCCTCAGAAACACCTGGGGGAAGAGCTGCGCTTTACCATGTACGATGTTTGCTTTGGAGTCCGTTCTGTACTGCTTGTTTGCCTCTTGGAGATCCAGGGCGGTGATAAGCGGGTGCTGCACAGTAACGTTGCTTAGAGCAAGCATCTATGGGTAAAGCAGAAGACATTTGTCATTTAATGACTAGTTACCAGACGTAGTTTCTACTCAGAGGTGGAATGCAGAAGAGTCCCCCCAGAGTCACCTACTGGAACCAGTAATAAATAAACCCTGCACACACGGCAGGCTCAGACTGAAAACCTAAACAGCTGATAGCTACAACTGCATTTTGCCAGGAAGGTTTTCCAGGCTTAAAACATTAAAGCCTTCTCACCAGAGGAGATAAATGCTCATTAACTTGTTTATATGAACTTCAGGGATTAGCATACTTCAGCCACTGCTGTAGAAATGACTTCAAACGATTTTAAACACACTTTGTACAGAGCTACAGCACTCTCAGGCCACTGACAGTGCCAAAAACGCACCTGAAGGTGCCTTATGGTTCAGAGTGTGAGTCACCCCTTTGCTACAGCCTCCCTTACCTGCAGTTTGAATCTTATTGAATCTTATTTGCTAAAAAACTGCACTTGTTCAACTCTTCCAAACTTTTGCAGGTGTTGCACACCACCACTGAGGGTACTGCAACATGAAGCAGATTCTGAGTTTGCACTGAAATCCCATGTGCTCATCTGAGAATGCAAAGTGATGGGGAGCAGTAAATGTAGCTTTAAAATAGCTGGTCAGCAGAAAGAAGTCCTTGCTACTGAAAAGCAGGTGATTCACAGCTCCAGTTCCTACCACCACACTGCCCATCACAAAGCTGCTCTCGCCTGTCAAACGGCAGACTCCTACAGATTTTCAAAGTTAAGGTAAGATCCATCCTGCAGGGCAATTAATCCATTAGCTTCAGCTAATACAAAGGAAGCACAGAAGTGCTAGAAGCTGTCTTATGTACTTCTATGAACAAGATGACTTTGCAGAGTGAAAAAGCCCCTTTTCTAAAGGAAAAATTCAGAACATGCTGAAGAAAACAATTGGGATTTTCAGCCTTAGGTTGGGCCCACCTTGGAGGTTATTCAGCTTTTTTCTACCTTTATTCAAGCCACAGAGACAGAACTGGGTACCCCTAAACCAGAAATAATCTGCAATCTCATAAGGAACTCAAGTAAACAGAGGACTCTCAAAAGGAGGGCTCTGCTCACGCTGTGTGTTTGGGAAGTAGAGCAGGGAGGCTGTGATCCAGTTTTCAGCGTGGCTGCGAGCTCAGCGCTGGAGAAGCTGTCAGCACCACACAGTCCAGCAGCCCACCACAGGGCGGGAGGTTAAAGTCTGAACGCTTGCACAACACGAGAAGCAGGTACATTCAGTGGGCTTTTCACACTGACAGAAGCACACAGATATTTTAAGATGGTTAAATAAGTGTTACTTATCTTCTGTCACAAATGTTATTGCCTTCATATTAACGGCGTTAAAAAAACAAAGTGGGGGAGGCAGATAAAACAAAAAAAGGACCCTCCAAGAGAGCCAGAGCCCACATTAAGCTTCGGCTCATTTGTGGCGAAGGAGGAAAGCCGCTGCCAGCGTTACCTCCTGTTGACCGAACGCTGAGTCTGCTCTCAGTTAACTGGGGGGTAGCAGTCGGATGTTTCTCCCCGCAAGGAGGAGCCCTTCCTTTCCTCCCCTAAAATAACTGGAGAAGGTTGAAGCTACCAAGTAAAATGCTGAAAGGCCCTTGATATCAGATAATGTGGTCATTCAGAAGATCAGCATTAACTTCTGTTGCAGTATTTGTAGGCATTAGTAACCTCCAGCTTCCAGCACCTCAACATTTAAAATATTAAGATCACATTTCCTGGGCTGGTGTCACAGCAATGGACAAATTCGGGACAGAATCTGGGCTACCTGAACTGCTCCGTGTATGGAGCCAGCTCTGGAGAACAAAGTGGTGTCTGACCGTACAGTTCATCAAGTGATTTTATCTGATACTCTGCATCAGGAGAAACTGGAACTGACAGAAGAAAACAGAAGCATTTCCTCCTCCTGAATAACAAGACTGGAGATACACGGCAACGCTCTCACTGTGTGCTCAGGAGCACCACAGCAAGAACAAGGGCTTAGGAAGATGAAGGAGCAGAAAGAGGGATGACAACAACAAATATTTTAGCTCTAAGTGACAGTAACTCCAAACACAGCACCATGTGCTTTTATGTCAGAAGTGCACAGACCTACACAGAGTTACTCAAGGAGTAGCTCAGGAAACGAGGGAGGATTGTTCAGGAACTCAGACCCTGACGGTGTCAGGAGGACAAAGTAAAGGGTGTAAAATGGTGCAAGAGGTCATGGTAAAAACATAGCACCAGAATTTATTGGTCTTTGAAGACAGACATTGGTGGAGAAAAGCAGGTTTAGCATAGTGACAGATGTAGTGAAAGAGCAATGTAGGGATATTTGGCTGCAACAACAGACTTAAAGGTAGAAAAAATGGTGTTTAGCACAAGCGGTTTTCAAGATTCCCCAGCAAGCAAAAGGAATCTCAGAAAGGAAAGAACATTTTGAAACTGAACATTTTGAACCGTTTTGCTTTATAAATGGAAAGACCTGGCCAAATTTATTTTAAATACCAAAAACCCATCACCAGTTTAATTAAACAGTAAACCCTCACAACATAACTGCTACAGAAATTGGAACTGCTCAAACTCATTAATAAAGGACGGACTGATAAAAGCGTGCAAGAAACCAGCATTGTCAAAAGCCCCCTCAATAAAAAGATGTTTCAAGTAAAGCTCCTCTGGGCTTGGAAAACCCAAGCGTTGCTTGCAGATTATGGTTAATCAAGAAGACATTATATACATATCCAAACATACCAGCAGCAAGTGAAGGGAGCGCAGGTCTTTGGTGTAGTGAAAAAGGTTCTGCAGCATGGCTCGCACCGTTTTATCCTCTGAGAGATGCTAAAAAAAATTAAACTATATTTTAATCATCTCAGCAAATAATGAAAAATACCAGTTGGCCAACTTCAGAAAGAGCTCAGCTTACGTTTGACAACACAATTCTTCATGTCTAACCTTAACTTCCTCGTCTTATTTGTGACACAACTTTATCTTCAAATTCAATAAGCAAAGATTCTTTATTGCAGTTTGATTTATTCCATATCAAACTCAAATAATGAAAGGAAATACTGACCTTAGGTAAAGACTTTACACTTATAAACTGGTCTTACTGTAGAAGTTTAACTAAAACCAAGTATAAAGAGCTTTAAATACCTGGACATTATTATTCCATTTTTGTGCAAAAGGCTCATCAGGAAATTCAGCAAAAAGGAAGAGAAAGCTGTTCCTTGAATATCTTAATGTATTGTTTAAAATCAAAGGAATTCAACAGATATATCTGTCGGTGGGAGAACCTTGATTTCACTCTCTTCTCCAAGAGCTCCAGGATATCCTTGTTAAAGAAAAAGAAGAAAATTTAAAAAGCAGGCACATTTAGAGCGTTCTTTGCTACAGTAAAAACTACAAGAGAAAACAGTAAAATAAATCATGATAAAAAAACCCCCAATTATTAAATTCTCAGGCTTTCTATGTTCTAAGAAGACCTCTGCTAATTATGACAGTGCCTAACAAGTAGCCATTTACCAAATCACATGACGCACTACCTCACACAGGACAATGAGTTGCTAGGAGACCCAGCAAAATTTCTCCATAGATTATGTAAATATTTCTGTTACTCAAGTCCACATTCAAGACGTCTCAGCCTATCCCGGCTCCAGACGAGCTGTCTGTTTAGCGGATCTGGGGGTTGGCAGCTGTCAGTTCACACACTTTGTCAGACTGAAAGAATCCAGCTTAAAAAAACACAACACTCAAGAGCCAATATTTATCTTTGAAGATTGTGAGACAGAACCAGGCAAGCCTGCCACCAGCCTGTTGGTTGAAGATAATAGAGAAAAACTTAGGTTTTTTCTCAAAGCACACTGCAGTGGCCTGGCATCAGAAACAAGCTGTGGGATTCATCCATGCAGAGAAACACAGGGCTATTCCCCTACTTTATACTGGGACAGAACAATTACACTCCTGGTTTCTAGCAATTCTGGGTGTGTCTTTGTTTTTTAAGGGTTTGTTGTGTGTTAGTTGTGGCGGTTTTACTTGCACAAAGAAAATGCTTTAAGAATACTGAAATTCCTCACCAAAAAGAGAGCAGTATGAGTAAACAGAGCTCTAACAGTGCAAAATATGAAGACCTCTTTCAATTTAGAAGTCACATGCAACAGAGAGCAGTGATTTTAAAAAATAAGCAACAGCTGTCCCCATAGCCATGGTACAGCCTCTCAGACTCTCACATTCAAAAGCAGAGCAATATGGGGCTCTAAATGACAGGTGATGAGGATACCAGAGTCAGCACAGTAATGAAACAAAAGCAAAGACTGATTTACAAAACCACCTGTTAACTATTCTATTTATTTCCAGAAATGTGTCCAGCTAAATATCACCTAAACCACACCAACCTCAGATTCGGGCTTCTTGATTTTGATTATTTACTATTATTATTATTTATGATTATTCCTCTTGTCATAACCCAGCTACCTTCACCACCAATCCAGTTTGATAAAAGCAGTGTAACTTTATTATGAAGTATCAGCTTCCATAGTGTTAGAAAGTAATAATTTCACACTACACACCTAATCTGTCCACAGTGCCCTACAATGAGCTTGTAAAAGCCCCAGCAACTTTAACATGGATCCTAAATGGATATTGAGCGTGCTAAATTTTATAGGAAAAGTGCCCTACTGAAGTGTTGGCTTAAAAAAATTTCCTTATCCTCAGAACAATGATTTAAGCTCTGCAGGTTAATATGGGTCTGTTCTTACCAACTGCTGACCAAGAAAATGAAACTTAGTAAATTAAAGTAAGGTTCCAGGAGAGAAAACATTCCAGCTAAGACAAAAAGTCTGTTTGAAACAGCTAAAAACTTTGCTCAAGAAAGCAGTTTCTTACCTGCCTACA
The DNA here is from genome assembly GCF_000695765.1 of Mesitornis unicolor. Taxonomy (NCBI): domain Eukaryota; kingdom Metazoa; phylum Chordata; class Aves; order Mesitornithiformes; family Mesitornithidae; genus Mesitornis; species Mesitornis unicolor. Next base: position 65,255 of record NW_010166907.1, read on the forward strand.
CGTCAGTCCAATGACAGTCACTGGCGTCTGTGCTGACTGGGATATGTCAAAGAGGTTATAGAGCAGCGTCTGGTTCTTGTGATGGACAAACAGGTCAAATTCATCCAGCACAAACAAGACTGGACAACTGCAAGCTCGGTTTCCTGAGACAGCAATTTCAACAGTCAGTACGGTAACGTCATCGTCACACTTCCATCTGTACAGCTTTCCATTTTCTGTTTTTAACATTTTCACGTATTTTTCTTTTAGCTTTTCACTAAGCCCTCCTTTCACACGTGTACTGCCACAACAGTAAAAGGAAAAATAGACTGAAAAATTGCTAAGGCTTTGCAGTATTCTGCCAAGCATCATTTCTGTTTACCAAGGGAAGACAGACTTCTGTGGCAAACGTTTTTAAAAACATCACTATTTTTAATAGCTTCAATATGCGTAAAGGAATCTGTCCTTCATAGCTGACCGCCACATGGAAGCCTTTACAGCATTAGTTATGTCAGGTATATTTTTGTTTGGTATTAATGTGTTTTTTACAGTATTTGGTAACCATGACACATTCTTGGGCTACATTTCCTCATACCTCTTGTACAAGTAGATGAAAAAAAGACATATATGCTCAGTTTTCAGTCAGGTCACACACACACACACACACACGCGCAATGTTTCAGAACAGGGACTACTGGTGCTTACCTTTCTTTAAAGCTTCAAGAAGGAACGCAAGGTTTTCAGCAAAACTGCCCTGCATAGAGAATAAAAAAGTTTCACAACTGATTTTCAGTGCCATTCTAAAATTGTGTAACTGCCTCAAGTTCAGGCACGTAACAAAGCTCATTTGCTTCTAAACCCCTGCTTTCAAAACCTGTGCATGTTTGAAAATTTACAATGTAACTTCATGTTGCACAGTCATAACCTCTTCAGGACAAAAAAAACCCCTAATAGTTAACTCTACATTGATCCACTCTTTTCAGTCTGAAAAAAATTAGTGACCAGAAGAATGCCTACAATAAGCTAAATTTACAAGTAGCTTTGTCTTTCCTTAAATAGCTACCGCGTACTCCTTTTCCATCTACACACATGCAAAACCTGCCACCTAACGTGTTCCACTGAGAATGATCACTGTGCAGTTCTTAATTTGCAACCTTATCAGATAGATGAAAGCATCAAACGCTCATGCTAGAAAGCAATCAACTGCTAGGACCGTTCTGCTTCAGTTAGACATTTACACACTGAATCACACAAGTTGTGAGATGGGAAACAACAACAACTGAAGACCACAAGCACTATCAGAGAAGGCAGAAAAAATAATTTACACTCTGAATGAGAGCTGCAGAAGCTAAGAAAGGAAAAGTTTCTATAGACACAAAGACATTCCTGTAAATCAATACATTTCCATGATCAAAAGGATTAGATGGCCAAGAGTTTAACATACTCCACAATAACTTGATGGGGAACATGATAGGGGAATTAAGCATATTTAAGTCCAGTTTTGCCTCCAGAAGTTTTGGTAGTGGAACTGTGGACCTTGAAAGGCCGTTCTAGTTCTCTGCTGAAAAGACAACTCATTCAAACAGCTATGCTGGAATTAAATACTTGCGATTTCCTTTTATTACTGCAGCTGAATTTAGGAAAATTTTAGCTCATCACCAGAAAAGGTTTTCTGTTCCCTGTATCTAAAATCATTTGAGGTAAGAAAGAAATCAAAGCACAGCCTAAGAAGCATTTTCAAAAAGACAATAAAACCTAACAACTACAATCTGCACTTCATCTTGTATTCTGCACTGCCTCTAACCTAGCTCTCTGGTTTCTCTTAACTAAAGCAGTAACATCTTTAGCTTTCCAAAAGCAACTGATGAAAATAAACGTCATCTATTGTGATTTCACCTTTCTGCCCCCTCATAATTCCGCTTTAGCTACTTGGATCAATATTACACAACTCACAGCTATGTAAACTGCCGATCTCGAAGGTCCTATCTGGCAGCAGAGGTGGAAATGGTGCTCAGAAGGACTAGGCTGTACCAGAAGACAGCCTGTCAAGAACACCCACTGAATCACAGGCAACAACCAGGGTAGCTCAGATCAATACCCCAAGTTATTTCAAACCCAAATAAGTGAAACTTAATCTGGAGCACTTCAGTTTTCTCTTTATTACTGACTTTAGTACTAATGTAAATGAGTTTCTAGCAAAACACAACGTTCAGCTCTTGTGTAGAACACAGGTACTTGTTAGCATGCATGTCTGTAAGCCAGGGTCTTCACAGGTAAATGCTGCCACAGTTCACCACTGCCATCAATCACTAATTCTTTAAAAGAAAGCTTTGAGAAGACTGAGCCAGCCCATCACGATTTTGCTAATAAACTCTCAAAGCCCACTCAAGCTGCATCCTATAAAGCTAGTTTTCCAGAAAAGGATTTTTGAGGGAGGTAAGCAAAGAGTACAATGAAGATGATACTTACAAAAACTTTATCCCCAACCACATTTTCCAGGTGCAACTGCCTGGTGATCTCCTTCAGGGCCACTTTATCATTGGTCTGCAGAAGCCCTGAAAGAAAATGATTTTTCATTAAGAGCTGGCAGCTCTCCGTCACTCCAAGAGGCCGCATCTACAGCCTCCAGAAACCTATCCACAACCTTCTCTCCATTTCCAATCTTTCAAAGCTATGCCTTTTTATAAATTAAGACTAGGCAGTAGCTTCCCATATGTAGTAAGAAGTTACTTAAAACAATTCGGTCACAGATGAACTGATTTAACATTTTGAAAAGTCATTAAAAGCACAGAAGTTCTCTTTATATAGAGAGATACAAAGAAAAGTGGTTTAGACATCACAGGCAAATGTGTCTGTAATCAAGGCTAGATTACAACTGCTGAAAACAAAATTTTTGATCAGTATATACAATATATAACAACTGAATATAACATGACATTTGAATAACGCTGTATTACTTGCCATTCAGATGAACTTCCAGGAGGTTCTCTCTAACTTCTTTCATTTCCTTTAGCTCTTTTAAGACATGATTTAATAACTAAGAAAAAAAAAATACATAATTTCTTTATAAGGAGATAAATGTATGACCACTAAGAAAAATATGCAAATGGGTATTATCAGACAAGAAACAGTACATGTAGTTTCATAAGGTAAAGTTTTTTTAGTATTTTCAAGAATAAAATACTAAAATGGCAACTTCACATCCACTATCACAACTGTAGCAATTACATTTGTTCATTCTGATGAATTATTATGGAAAGAAATACAAAAATAACTCCAGTATTTTAGTCACCAATTTTTTGGCCTAATATCTAGGGCTTTTGCCTTAATCAAAAAAAGATTTAAGAGGCTGAGATGTGACAGAATTTGAGTTAGTACAGTATCCAGCTTCATTGCTTCATTAGATGCTGTAGACAAAAATCTTTGCTTTAAATCTTTAAAGACTCAATGCTTATTCTTTCCCCTTGAAGTTAGGACACACGAGACAAAATTAAATTGCACATAATTACATCAGCTACTGCTTATAATACTTATGGATCCCAAATTTAAAGTCCATCAAGAACTTGTTCTTGGTAAAAGTCATAAGGAATTAGTATTAAAATACATATAAGTAGATGAAATGTTAACTTTTCATTCACTTCCTACTTCTACTGCCTTTGCTTCTTCAGCTGAGGATTTGCAGTTCCTATCCGCATGCATGTACGTAACAAAAAAGCTTACTCCCTTGGTTTCTCAAGTTTATGCCCAAAAAGCAGGTGCCATCCATTCTGTCTACCCCTTATCCAGCAATCCCAATTGTACCTTGAAAACACATTGCAAATACAAGTAAATTTAAAAACTATTTTCTGCACTATGAGAGTGCTCGTGGCTTACTTGCAACTCCATAAATCTAAGAAAGGAAAAATAACCCTCAGTTGAAAACCAGCAGGACATACTTAGGTGGAGGAATCTTTACTTGCCACTGGCTTATTAACTCCTTCCCTACCCCACAGTATTTTGGCCATTATCCTTCTTTTGAAGGGTCATGGGTAACAGAAGAAGGTAACACCACTGACTGGTTTTGAAATGCAAAACAAGAAAGCTAAAAGAAATTGGCAGCATAGTTGGTGTCAGATGCATAGTGGATATGTTTAACATTAATTTATTTCTATCCAACTGTATTTAAAACCTTGAAGGCTACTTGCTTTAGTACTTGGGAAGACTTCCAAAGTAATCCTTGTAATGTTTCAATCTTGAATACTTTTTTGCAGTAACAGACAACCTATTTATTAGATACCCACGTAAACATAAAAGACTTTGTGTTTGCATAATACTAAAGTATATAACACTTAAGTTAGATGTCATCCCTTCACATGCCTCAGCTAAAAAGAGTACCTTTTAAATACAAAACCTACACTTGTAAATTAAAACTACCATACCATATTCTACCTTCTTGGAGGCTACATAGTCTAGGAGGTGGGTTTCTACATAGGTAGCCATATACTTTGTCATGTTTAAAACAGAATTAAGGACTATTTTACCATTCTCTACATATAAACAGCTATGTAGAAATCCACCTCTTAGTCTACTCCTTTTACAGTTTTTGAATGCCTTTTCAGTCATTTTTACAGCAGAGGCTTGAAAGCAATAGCAGGCTAACTTTTAAAGTTTAAGCAAAAGGTGGCTTTAACTGCCAAGATTAATTCCTTTGTGGCAAGAACAATTACAGAACTGTAGCAGGAAAAATGCTGAAAGAAGGCAAAATCTATGATTTAGATCACTAAATTTGTTCTGAAAAAATTATTTCCATTTTACATGTTTTGGGTACCTGTAGCGTGCCATGAAACCTGGTGAAAACACAAAGAATTCCAAACCCATGCACACTTCCACAGCTCATTGCGAGGACAGACAGGTATGTATGTTTCTCAGCTGCACATGAAGCTATGCTATTTTAAAAAAATCACTAGGACCTCAGCATTTGAACAATTTCAGGAGCTTGTTTGGAAACCAATTTCTCCATACTGTTATTCAACAGAATTAGCTCACAGGAAGTCCTAGAATGTTTTGAAATTTTTTCTCTCTTTAAAAAAAACAGGCAAAGGTGAAAAATCAGTTTCAAAAGCTCCCAGGACTTCAGTGAGTTTATCTACGTCACACTTAATTTGACTTTGTATAAGCTTTTAATACATGTTTATACCGCAGTCTTTCCCGATCCTCGGGGTCCAATAATGAGGGCAGAATTACTTTCTCCATGAACTGTAGTTCGCTTCAGCAGTTCCAGCAGATGTCTGTGTAGACAACAGCAATAGGTCAGAAACTTCAAGTCACACAACATTCACTGAAACTATGGAAAATTCAGAGAGTCTTCAGAACATCAGAGAAAACTCGATACACTTCAACTTGGTCTCAGAGCCAGCACTCAGGCCATGCAAAATGTAATACAATAAAGTACAAAAGGCTGAGTGATCAGATCTCTTAAAATATTTTAAAATATTAAAACATGCAGAAGCCAGGAGTAACCCTAATGCATAAAGTTCTACAATTCTCCACCATGAAAGGACAGACTTCAATAATTATTTATTTCTTAAATAAAAAAGATTGCTCTCTATGATAACACTACAGTTCATGAAAAAGAAAGACTGGCAAATATATTGAAGGAAAGCCTTGCTACCAGTGAGAATAAATAATCTAGTAGAATACAGTAACTTTGAAGATCTTCATAAAACTGATTATATGCTAAATTTAGGCATTCAAAGCTTGTGAACAGTAACAGCAATACTGAACTACAAGTTCATATTCTATTTCCACCCAAAAGAAGCCATAAATAAAAACTCTGTATTATCATCTTCAGACAAGACTTATCACTAGCACCACATTTAAAGTACTTATAAAAACTACTGGCACTTCCAATTTTCAAGTATTTACAAATGTACACATTTAATATGCTTTAGGTTTTTTTATTTAGAATACTGATATCATGCAACTGCTTCTAAGGAGTGACAGTCATCATAGAACAGCTGCAGCAAACATGTGGGGTTTTGTTCACTACATGAGAGCAAACTATAGCCAAGAGCCCTGATACGTCTTGGGAAAACAAAACTAAGAGTTGGGAAGCTCATCGTGTTTTCTTTCTGATATAATTTATCAACAGCAGCGTATTAAGTAGAAAACAGTCTGTGAGCTGTTTTTCAGAATTCCAGTATAAAGAGGGAAGGCTTGCTTTGTAGAATACTAACATTTTAGGAATACATTTTCTCACAACAACAAATATACATGCAGAGCTCATGTAGACATTATGCTACACTTGCTTAATAACATAAATGTTATTTTCCTTCTTGGAATGAAAAGGAAACTAATGCTTACATAAGGTGACTCAATGTGCATAAACTTACTCTTGGAAAAATCCGTTTCAAACAAGTTCTTTAGATACATGTTTATTATTTTCAGAATTTGACCTGCATCTATAAAAGGATTAGTGTTAGGATAGTATTTTTGTCACAACAGGTCCCTTCTTCTTAACTTTACCCTCTGCATCTGGATGACCCCAAGAAGTAGGTTTGTATTAAATACGGGTCTCTACTTGAAGAAACATGATGTTGGCATCCAAGGTTTCATATTTACTGTTAACGCAGCTTACTGATAAACAGGAGAAAACCTGACATAAGAATAAAGATTCACAACAAGAGAATTTACCTTTTCGCTTGGTCAGGTTATTAAACGCAGCCTTAGAATATGCACTGAAAGTATCTTTCAGGCTCAAAAAAGAGTTTTGAGAATTAGAGTTTTGAAAAAAGGCCAAGAAATCCAAAACCAAGAGCCTGACAAAACAGCAACAGCTGTACTAAAACTTACACTGAGGCAAACAGTTTTTAGAAGCACTGCAAGCCATTCAAATCTGTATAATTTAGAAAAACAGAGATAGCAGAACATTCTGACTTCACCTGATTATTTTTCTGCTGTAGTTAAAGTAGAAATAACTTCGTATTCAAGTCTGCTCACTCACCTGTACTGATGTGCAGTCCCAAACAGTTTTCCAGTAGCACAATGGTGACAGAATCTTTCACGTAAAATTTTTTGCACCTATGGATACAAAACAAGACAGAAAGAATGCCTGGTGCTTCAAACGCCAGAACGTACCGATAATGACTGCAGTAAAACATGTCTGTTTCTGCGGTAGTACAATTACTCCACAGCACCTAAGTTTTACTTGTCATCGATGATATTTGGTCTTTCAAGTAAGAGCAAAGTTGCGATAGGCAGAATATTTAACAGTGTCTTTGTAGCAGAAAAGGGAAAATTCAATTACATGATAGCAACACGTGACTTTGGTCCCTTCTGCTGCAGTTTTTTTCCTTCACCCCCAAAGGGATGTTATACTTGTCACCAAAACCAGGTCAGTAGTTCATCTAATTCACGGTTCTAACTTACTGTGTAACACAGGCTAGAAAACATTTACCAGCTGACTGACATAAAAAAAAAAACCCTTAGCTATTCCCCCAAACCCTCAGTGAATACAGTTTTTGCACCACTCACAATGCTGCCATGTACTGCCTTCAAACATCAGAAAGTATCAAATTTACAATTTCTATGAAGATTCAGTTCAGATACGAACTTATAACGAAGTTATCACCATCAGCTCTAGGTGTTTGCTTTAAAAATAAATACTTGCAGATAGATCTTTGTGAATTACTCCTCAGCAAACCCAAATAATGGATAGAAGAACAATAAAAATTAATTTGTCAATAGAATCATTAAGGTTGGAAGAAACCTGTAAGTTCAAGGCCAACCATCAACCTAACACCACTATGCCCACTAAACCACGTCCTGAAGAGTCACATAATAATTCCACTTTATAAAAGGAATTATTTTGTAATATACGAGCTGTGCTTGTATACCTGGTTTTTCAGCTACTTTTTCTTCTACTAAAGTTTTACTGATTTAATTTCCAGGTTGATTCTGTTATTAATGAACAGTCAGCATTGTCCATCTACAAGTGAAAAGGTTTTCTTCCTATAAAGGGATTTTACAGGTAAATGAAGGAAAGACACTATAAGAAATCACTGAACCAGAGTAATTCACTATGGGATGCATCACAGGTTTTAAGTAGCCAGTTTGAGAAAACAGAAGAATATACCCAAAGAAAAACCTGAAAAATTATTTAGCAGCTGCTGTTCTGCCTAACCTAGGCTGTCAAAAAAAGTCACCTAGATTCTGACTCACCCTACAAACTGGAAGATAAAGAATCTGATTAAATAAAAATAGATTTATGCAAATTTGTTGCCACAAACGGCTGTAAAAGCACAAGATCATCCTTTTCCATTTTTATTAAGGCTCAAAAAAGTAGATCACTGCTATAACACCTGAAGCAAGCAAACATCAGTTGAGAAGCTGAAAGAAATATAGAACATAAATAGGAAAATTATTTACAGCCCTAGAAATTACATCAATTATTTTGTACGTGTATTTTAACTGGTCCAGTAAAAAGCTATAATGACATGGATGGCAGAGGATAGAAAAGTTTCAAAACCTAAAACCAAATAAAGCTAATAAAGATGCTACTGACCTGTGAAATGCATCGTCCATTTATTCCACTAATCTCCTTTGCCTTACGTTTACTCATTGCAGAAGTTTTAGTCTTTAAATAAGAAAGAGAAGATAGTTATACTACTTTGTTCTCCAAATAATTGTTAATCAGAAACTGTACTTAGATGTTAGTAAACTAAATTTAGTACAGCAAACACAAGACAGTTGTAATAGTTTAGTGTGCAATGAACATTGTTTCTTAACTGATTAAGATAAGAACTGTAATAGCAAAAATAGTAAAAAACCAACCAAACAAAAAAAACCACCAAAACCATGACTGAAGCATTTTTAATTTATTTCTGATTTGATGAAATCCATGTTGATGTACAGCTTCTGAACAGCATTTGCTTTAGGATGCCTTTCAGTGCAATGCAAGCAGCACCTAACACAATTAATATGAAAGTTTTTCTAGCAGGTTTCTAACAGCAATAATGACATTTCCAAGTCTGAGAGAGATGTGCCACTAAGGCAGCACAGCCACACACAAGCCCATCTCACACAGAACCAGGCATGGCACAACTCATATGTTTGTATTTCAGATGCATTACTGTGAGCAACCCCGTGAACACTGTACTAACAAGTGGCACTTGTCCACCTTCTCCTTTGACCAACCGAAGGTAATTTGTTCATTTTAATTGTGTTTAAGATAGTTTGACGCAATGTATTTATGTTTCTGCAAGTGGAACAAGCTACAGGCACATGGTAACAGGTTAAATCGTGATAATTGTGTTTTTCTAGGAACAATTTGCTAACCATGTTTATACTGGGGCAGCTCATAACAACCACAGTGCCTCTTCAGACAAGCAGGGTGATTAAAAAACAATTTTCCTCCTTTGTGCTAACAGAAAGCCAACAAGCCTTGCTCCGCACCAATTTAAGCTTATTTTAATGCAGTCGGTCCCCTCTTCTCCCCATTCTGCTCCGTCCGTTGTAAGGCCAGCACTGTTTCATTCCCGACTCAGCCGAGGCCGGCTGCTAAAACCCCCACAGACGGAGGAGCGGACACCGGAGTGAACCAAAGCTGACAAATTAATTAAAGCGGAGAGCAAGAGCGGCAAGACGAGGAGCACGCCCGCTCCCGCTTGTTATCCGCGATTCACAAAGTTACACCGCAGACCGCAGCCATCAAGTGCCGCCCACCGCC
>NW_010166908.1:0-22558 GCF_000695765.1 Mesitornis unicolor
TCAACTGGATTTAGCTCCATTCACCACAAATATTATATATATTATACAAATATTATATATATATCCTATGTATATAATATTAGATTTTGCATTTTTCATGTCTTATAGTTTCTGCATAGCATATACCTATGTATTGTTATGCTTACTTTGGTCTGCTTTTTTGAGAGGTAATATTGTATTTGTTCTTCCTTAATCTAGGATATGTGTATTACTGTTTTCATTTCTTCCTAGGTAGATTGAAATAGAATAGTCAATGCTCAGAAATGGGACTGAAAAAGAATATATACAGTATACTATTACAAGCGTTAGATCCAGTCTGTGAAAATAAATGTTAATTTAGTTGCTCACCCTAATTGTAATTGGGTAGGTGAACTCAGTGTATGTTAATTCTAAGTACATTTTCCCAAGAGCAAGTGTGAACATTCTCTAGACATTACAGTATATTTGAAAGTCAAATAGATGCTAATTATTTCATGTTAAGTTCAATGTGGTTGTCACTCATGTGTTTTCAGCATGTCCTTTAATGACCAGCTGCCCAGACAGTCCAGGGTTGGAAAATGCCAGAGCCCTGTATTTATTGTACCGGAAATTAACAAGACAAAAACATCACTCTGTGATATAGAATACCTCTCTGACAATTTTGGATAGCTGATCACTATAATATTTTTTAAAAACGCAACATAATGAAATGAAACTTCTGGAAAGCAGTATTTGTATTCAATCATGTTTATATTTAAAAGTTGTGGTGAAGATGATGTGGAACCATTTTCATGCGAATTTATTTTTTCAGTCATAGATTGCATAGACATAATATTCAAAATTTTGTGATGACAGTTAATATTTTTCAGTCCTTGAAACTCTGTTACAACACATATTCAAATTATTTTCATTTAATCTATGAGAAAGAGGTTTTAGAGGTCACCAGGTCTTAAGATCAGGCAGTTGGCATGTTGTATTGTGTTCTGAAAACAAGTGTTTTTATGAATCCTACAGGAAGATTCCTTATAGTTTGCAGCAAAATACAGAAAATATATACAGAGAAAATATATATAAAAGTTTTTGTATCTTTGCATACACATGGTCTGTATGGGCACATATATTAAAAAAAGTTGTAAATTATAAGCCATAGCAACTCTACTCGATCTTCATCCCTTTTTCTCAGCCCTCTGCATGTTCATTTTCAACAGAAGAGCTAAAATATTTATTCATATACTTTAGAGTCATCTGAAAAGGAAGGATTTTAGTCATTTAAGAATGATTAAGGACCTAACTAGTTCTGCAGTGAGTGACAGACTGCATTTTAAATGGAACACTTCTAAAAAGCAGTATATCTCCATACTGGGCTCCAAAGTTTTGCGGGGGAGAGAGATTTAGTAATAAGTATAATTTCTAGTAGGTGAGAAATTTCTTTTTTCCCCACATGCTTATAAGAATGTACTTTACGAAGCAGAGAAAAAAGACTATATATAAAGGAAATAAAAACATATATGAATTGTGTACTTTAAACATTTTAAGGAAGAAATAAGCATGAGATTAGAGATGTCAAAAGTATCTTGACTATTTACATGGAAGAATAATTTCACAAACACAGAAATAGTAATACACAACCTGCTTTTAGTATCTACAAGAAAGAGTCAGATTTTCCATATTTTTCCAAGTTTTTTCCCTTTCTCATTAATTTTTCAATGACTTCTCTGGTTTTGATAAGTTACCCCCAAGTGGTATGGAGTTCTCCTTTCTAATTTTGAAAAAATGAGATTTGTGTTTTTAGGTGTGTCTTTTAAAAGAGTAAGACAGAAATATTCATCCACAGGGAATAAGCATTAAATGAACTTGCCCACTGGGGAGATATTGTATACGAAGAATGTTTTTCGTAAAAGGAGAGTTACAGGAAAGGAAAAGTTAGGTTTGCGTCTGCCTGTATAGACACATTCTTACATATTTGTGCTGAAAATGTGTCTTCAGATTATATACTGCAACATTTTTGGTTTTGAATTATCATTTTAGCTGTGACTTTGGTGTACTGTGACTATGTGAACATGACATTCTTATTCAATAAGTCTTATGAAATCATATATACTTATTCTTACAGGAGGTAATATATTTTACCACTGTATCTATTTTGAATAGTTCTTTGCAGGCTATTTCAGTCTTATGGGTGAATTAGCTGTAATTTATGACTTTAGGTATTACAAAAACAATTGTTAAACCAGTTTTAACACAGCACAGTGTTTGCCCAGCTCAGGTAAAGCCAAGTGTATCTGCTTTCATAATAAGCTGCTGTGAATCATAGTACCTCCACCGGCATATTGGGTGCAGTGGTCTAACAAGTCAAAAACATGTACTTTATGACAGAATGTGAGGATAATTTTACATCCAGCAAAGAAAAAATATTGTTCCATCACTTGTACATCAAATTAAAGGTTAATTTAGAATTTATTGTGAAAAATAAAATTGATCCCCATCTTATTTCCAGTACAGAATCATACTTGAAATCTCAATTTGACTGAACAAGTGCAGGCCAACCAATTCAGAGCCTCACCTGTTGCTCTGCTGCATTGGTCTTAGTCTACCATCAATGCACAGACAAGTAAACGAAAGTACACAAGGATTTTTCAATGTAGCAGGTATTTAGAACAAAATTGCAGGAAAAATTTAAGACACCTGTGTGCAAGGCAGAGTCAGATTACTTGTGACTTGCTCTTTCATCTACTTTAAAGCTGTGTTTTACAGTTCAAGCATGAACTAAATCCTTGAGTAAGGTAAAGATTCCTCACACTACATAAGGAGACTTTAGTCCTGTGCAATGCAGAGGAGTCAACAGCAACGTGATACTTTTCAAGATATTTTCAAGATCAGTTAAGCACACATTAAAGAACGTCTTATGTCAGGTGTGTATAATCTTTCTAGCTACTCAGGAATTTAAAAGATTGTGTGATTCATGTTAGGATTTTTTTCTTTTCTATGTTTGAGAAAGTGAATTTCAGATCCTTTGAAACTCAAACTCCCTGGGTTTGAACTGTATAAAAGATAGTGGCAATACATTTTGGAAGGAGATGTTTACTGAAGTGGTTCAGGAGTTAAGCTGTTATTGTCACATTTCTCTCCTACCTACAAGCTGATGTTGTCATTCCATTTTCAAGGTCAAAGAAAAAGTAGTCAGTTGTGATTCTCCTCAAAAAGATTTGGCAGGCGATAAATAGCTGCCTGTGATCTTTTATAGGATATTAATAGGTGAGACACTTTTCCACCTGACAGCAACCTGTCTATCAAAACTTATCAATCTGAGTTCCAAAGAAGAGAATGATGTAGTGTCCTTCCACATCAATCATTGATTCAATGACTCTTCATGAAAGTTTGATCTTTGTGTCAGTTCCATTTAAAAAAAAAACACCAAACAAAAAAACACCAAAAAAAAAAACCAAGCCTGAGTTATTATATTTTGAAAATAACTTTTATAGTGGATGCTTTTGATACTCCCTTTTAGTGATATAGATACACATTTAGAAGTATTTCACTATCTCTGTGTCAAGGCAGTTTGCATGAAAAGTAAATTGTGCCCACACCCTTAAAAGCATGAAGTAGTTTTTTGTGGTGTATTACTCTAAAATTTCTATATTGCTCTCAATTCAGTGAACTGTGTTTAAGGAAAAAGCCAAAGCTAATCCCATGCATTAAAAAATGCAGGTTTAAAACAAAAATCAGCTGTCTTGCAGAAATATTCTTTAATGAAATATCAGTGTTACATTAATATACATATGAAATATGAAACTTATAACAATACATCTTTTTTTGCTTAAACTACTGACATTTTCAGTCTTTTTGGCTCAGAAGTCTCATGTGTTATTTGTTGCTACACTAATGAATGGTTCTCACATACATGACCTCTCAAATAGCAACAAACACAACTTGATGGAAAGTGTATCTTTTATGAAAAATATTGCCTTTTTTTAAATCTGTACTTTATAATACTAAGATAATACAGAATACATGCACAAATATTTGAAGGGAATTAAAATAATTTTGTTTCCATTTTCTACACGAAAAGTGTTATATTTATTCTGTCATTTTGTTTTAAAAAGAGAAACTTTTTATGAAGAAAATGTCCTAGGCAGAAACACACTTATCAAGTGAGTAAATAAAATTGGATCGGATAAAATTCCGATTTTGTGTTTATGTAGTGCTGCCTATGTCAGTAAAAAAGAAAGCTTTAACCATGTAACTTGTGCAAAAACAGATCCAGTTAAGGAGAGAGGAAAAATGGACCATAAATATACTAGATTAAACCTAGTTATTTTTGCTTAAGTTTAAAGTATTGATATCATATGAATCCTCTTTATTAAAAGACTTTATTTTCAGGTTCTAAGGCATTTTTGTGTTTGGTTGGTTGGTTGGGGTTTTTTTATTTTAAAGAAACAGTTTGTATGTGCATGTCTGTATTGTTCCTCGCCCCTTTTAAAGGGTGGATGAATCAACTGCATGAAGAATAGAGTCTCCTTTAGATGTTGACATGAATCACAGGTATTATCCACCACAAGTTGGTGGAGGGAAAATACGGTGAATAAAGTCTAATATACTCTGTAATTAGTTGTGTTCTTTAAGGTGTGATCCAGACAAATTTTCTGGGTTGTGCTTTTGTTATTCAGCTGATATTTACAATATGTGTAATGTACTACAAATGCTGTTAGAGCATATAGCAGTAAATTTGGCTAGTACTTCACAATTTTAAATAAAGTTCTATAAATAATGCATAAGAAAATGTTCTTTCTTGAGCTGTGCTTTCACAGCCTGCTGGAATTGATCATAAATATCGTGTTGACAGATCACATGAATGGCAACTTTTACAGCGAGTCTGTTTATTGCACTCTTTCTTTTGTATCAATTCAGGAAACAGACTGAAGACAATGGAGGCTGTTCATTACTGTGAAAGGAAAAATATGTCTTTTTATTACTATGTACATTGAGATTACTTATTCTTTGGTACAACATACTTGTGCTTTTGTGTATTGATCACAGGCATACACACAGAGCATTAAATGGCAAGAGAAGGTTTGGTCATACACCTTAGTCCAGGATGAAGGAGGAAAAGTACTAGTATACTTGATTTAACATAGTTAATGATATTATGGTATATTTGACCCTTGTGCTCGTAACAGTCTATTTCATCAGCTTCCATATGACCTTTTTAGGAATATGTTTCATATATATATATGCAGTTTTGAGGGTATGTTTTTTGAACAGCATTTGTAGTCCGGCTTTTAAATATGTACTTGTAAAATGAAGAGAGGTGTTTGTAGCCAGAAACTGCTAAGTTCCTGGCTTTAAAGAGATCCTCTGCCAATATATATGGCAAACACTAATTCGTTAGATTATGTTGTTTATTTTTGAATTCAGTTCAGTATACAGATAAGAATAGCATCTTTACTCTGTGTGTGTGTGTATTCAGGATTACCCTCTAATCAATTGCAGTATTCCTTTTCCTACTTTTTTTGTATGGGTTTTGTTTGTTTGTTTTTTTTAACTCAACTGTAGAAAGATTGTAGAAAGTTTTTTATAAAATATACTAAGGGTTTGGGATTTTGTTTTGTTTTGTTTTGCAGGAACACTGATGCACCATTTCTTCTTGTCCTATCTTATCTTCATGTCCATACTGCTCTATATGCTTCAGAAAATTTCAGAGGAAAGAGCAAACATGGTTTATATGGGGATGCAGTGGAGGAAATGGACTGGAGTGTAGGTATGTCACATGTGTTTCTGACATCAGTGGAGAGAATTCATGGAAGACTTTATACTTAAGACAAAGAAACAAAAACAAGGCACAATGGTCTGACTTTTTGTAATACCTACTTTATGACCAAATTTATTGTGTCGTACAGATGCCTGCTGTCTTCTTTGACTGTGAAAGTAGTCTGTACGATATGGACTTAGCAGAGATATGGACACCTTAACTGTGAACATTTGAAGTAGAGTAGTTGAATCCAACCCCATGGCTGCCATCTGACCTCTGAAGGTTATCCTTATAAAACAATATACTAACTCAAAAAGTGAGCACATGATATCAAAATATTTTCAAATAAAGTTACTGCAGAATACAGTATTGCAAAATTATGCCAATGTAATTTGCTAATTATTTTAGTGAGCTCACTGAATTAAGGAAATCACTCAGGTGAGGTCCACTTCAGTTCATGAAGAATAGTTGAAGCTAAATAATTTGCCCTTCAGAGCCTTCCATTCTGTCTGAAACTGGAGAGCAGTTGATCATTACCTCTTTCAACAGGCTTCTTTTATCTCTAGATGTATTGAAGTGACTCTCTGGTTCTAAAGATGTGAAAAAGCTAACCTGTGAAAACGACTAACAGTTCATATTTGAAAAAAAAAATCACATTGGAGCATAACAATATTAGGAGCTAAAGATGAGCTTACCTTCCTCCTTCCCACGTACCCAAAGTCAATTCTGTTCTCGGTACAACTCAGTGCAAAGTGGCTTTCTTCAAGAAAATGTTGCTTCCTTATCAAGTTGCTATAAACAGATATTTAGATTTGGCACATACATATTTTTAAACTATGCAAGCATGTGCTGTTAAACATCATGCATATTTCTTTGCATATTTTGCATCAAGAAGTCTAGTTGCAGAAGCTATGGGACAAAAGAGCACAGTTCATCACAGGATTTGTAATGTATTTAGTGCATTATTTGCAAAAAATTTTGTGGGAAACTGATACACTTAGGAAGGGTTTTCAGTGTGGGAGATAATTAAAAAAAAACCTCTTTCTTAAATCCAGTTTTGTAAAGAGACAGTGCCTTTCGTTCCAGTTTTATTCACCTTGAGTCTTTATTACTTCTGTTAGTGGCCACCAGCATTTGGTCAGTCAAGTACTTGCATTATATAGAAGTATGCATGTACTGTCATTTCTGTTTGCATCCACCTCGTAGTAAGCTACTGTCCATTAGCTGTTCTTACTCTCTGTGTTTGATTTTACTATTTCTTTTTGTGTTCTGTGATAGCTTATTCCAGCCTAAATGTTTTCTTGCTACTGCCATTACATTTTGCTGCCTCCTTCAGGAGAGTGGCTCCAGGGTTTAAACAGCAAGTTAGAAACCAAGGCAGCTGATTGGAAACCAAGGCAGCTGACATGCTGCTGGTTCAGGCTATTTAATGATGCAGAGGTGGTAATGGATTGAAAACCGTTGCTGTCTTCCAGAATGACCATAGGCTCTTAGGACAGAAGCTTATTATAAAAGCTTAGGATTTATCAGATACACAAATTCAGTGGTGATAACACAGGAATTTTGAACAAAATCAGAGAGAAGATATATGAGTTTCCTCGTGTATTGTCCTTTACAATCCACTGCAGGAACATCAGGAGCAGCAGAGCTAGATTAATGAATCAGAAAACAGATCCTCATCTGTCATAAGCTAGTTATACAAGCATCAAATTTTGTTTCAGTTGGGGGTTTGATTACTTGATTTCACTTATGTCTTATAAGACTCCTCCATTGACAGAGGTGGACTGTGTATTTAGTTCCTCTGTTAATTGTTCCTGCATTATTGAAAAAAGTTATGGCTGACATTTCCAAAGGAATCTGAAGGAATAAAATAGCTTTTTTTTTTCAATTGAAGAGAGTACTTATTTCCAGTAATCTCCACTGAAAATTCCAGTTTTAATGCATCAACTATGTCAGACAAAATAGATTTATTCACTGTACTCCTGATGTCAGTAACTAGTATTTTCTTGAAATGTCTCTGAAAATGTTACAATGGAAAAGTCAAACAAAATTGGCTGGAAAAGCTGAAAAAAGTGAAAACTAAAAACTTTCCACAAAGGTAAGTTTTATCATTCACTAAACAGAAATTAATATTTATGCATAGATGAATGTAACTTACAAAAGCAGTAAGAACACAGTAACCCAGATTGAAAAATATGCTGCAAAACCTTCTAATTAAAGTTAACAAAAGCATAAGAGGAAAAACAGTGTATGGAAAACTGCATTATAGTACAATATCAGATAAGTTTAGCATCTGGTAGGAAAAGAAGCACCAAATTTAACTGAAAAACTTACTGTGTGTGGAAAACCCTTGTGAATGAGTAAAAAAAAGGAAAGAGTAGAAGAGAAGTTGGAAGTAGAAGTGAGGACTGTCAGGTGGCAGTGATGAAAATATTGTATCATGTTTGGACCATTAAAAGCAAATGAGATTTTGTTCATGATTTGAGAGATTAGCTAAGTCAGAAAGAAAACTTTAGAGAAAGAGAAGAAAAAAAGCAACAGCTTTTCTAGTAAGACAGAGGAGTCCACTCAGACTAAGAATTCTAAATAAAAGACATTTCTCCATTTTCATTTGTTTCTTTATTGATAAACAATTACCTAATTGGGCAATAACTCAATTATAATGCGATATCCATGCTAGGATGAGAAAAACCTATAAGATAAATGAATGAAACACTCCTTTGAATGTCTCGTGTTTGTGACTTGTTAAACCAATATTGAAGAGTACGATTACAGTCAATGTCAAAAATATGAAATACAAAGTCTTTGAATAAGCTTTGGGACCATGTATGTCTACTGCTTTTGCATACTGATGTGTGCTTAACAGAATTCAGTGTTTAAAGCGTTCACTGCATGTGACATGCCTTGAAGAGTTATTCTCTGGTTAATAACATTAATTTTCTTTCAATGTAGGCTAAACACCTTATTAATGCTATTAATTATAATTCATATGAGAGCAGATGAAATAATCTTACAATCTAAAAATTGAAAAAGAAATGAATGAATGCAATGTTATCCTATTCTTCCTTCCTCCCTTCTTCCCTTCCTTCATTCCTTTATTCCTGATTGAGTATAGGAAGAGAAATGGATATGTTCAGAAATTGTTTTTGCTGTAAATCACATTAGACTAATATAATCCAAAACAGATCACTGCAAAGAGTTTTGGAGCCTCCTGTAGACTTGCATGCAAGCTGTGTGAAGACACACTAATTAAACACCACTTTTGCAAATGGCTGCTTATTGTTCTGTTAACAGTAGCAAAACTATGTATCAGTTTGTAATCCTTTATGGAACAATCACAACTGAATGGCTTTAGTGAAAAAAAGTCTTAGAAATTGTAATCTGGCACAAGCTAGGTAACTGCAGAGTGAGTGCCTTCTCTGGATACCCTCATTATGTGAATGCCCTGCAAGCTGAATAAACTGCCTCTCTGCCATAATCTTTT
The DNA here is from genome assembly GCF_000695765.1 of Mesitornis unicolor. Lineage (NCBI taxonomy): Eukaryota > Metazoa > Chordata > Aves > Mesitornithiformes > Mesitornithidae > Mesitornis > Mesitornis unicolor. The sequence goes on from NW_010166908.1 coordinate 9,213, forward strand.
GACCTGTCTAAGGATCAAGTTATGTCAAGAAAATATCATCTGATGTTAGTTAATTAGAAGAAAAGTAGTGGAAATAAAACCCAATGCATCTTACATGTAACTTGTGTTTGAAATATCTTAAAAGGTTTAGTGGTGTTATATATGAAGAGAGTAGCTCCATATATCCACAGTAAAAGAGAGATATGAAGCTCCTGGACAGTGTCCAGCAAAGGGTTACGAAGATAATTAAGGGACTGAAAGAACTGGGACTAGAGCTCTGTTCAGCCTGGAGAAGAGAAGGCTGAGGACGAATCTTATTAATGTATAAAACTACCTGAAAGAAAGGTGCAAAGGTGATTGGGCCAGGCTCCTCTCATTGGTGCCCAGTGACAAGAAGCCTCCCTCTGAATATAAGGAAACACTTTTTTACTATGAGAGTGACCAAGCACTCTCATACGTTGCTCAGGGGTGATGGGGTCTGAAACCTTGGGCATGGTCCTGGTGGCTCTGCTGGAGCATGGAGGTTGGACAAAATGAGCTCCAGAGTTCCCTTCCAACCTCAACCATTCTGTGATCCTGTGAGATGCTGAAGAAAATAAAAAAGCTATTTGCTAAAATCAATTCATATTTTGAAATAAAATCAGATGTAGCCTTTAAAAGTCAGTCTAGAGGAACCAAGGAAATTGTCACTGAAGCAAACAGAAATAAGATACTCTCCTCTTCTATTCCACTCTTGTGAGACGCCACCTGCATTCCATTCTGGGGTTCTTAGCATGAGAAAGACATGGACCTGTTAGAGCACATTCAGAGGAGGGCCACAAAAGTGGTCAGAGAGCTGGAGCACCTCTCCTCTGAAGAAAGACTGAGAGAGTTGAGATTGTTTAGCCTGGAAAAGGGAAGGCTCCAGGGAGACCTCACTGTAGTCTTTCAATATATAAAGGGGACTTATAAGAAAGACAAAGAGACTTTTTACTGGAGCATGTAGTAACAGAAAAAGGGGCAACATTTTTAAACTGAAAGAGGGTAGATTTAGATTAGATATTAGGAAGAAATTATTTATGCTGAGAGTGGTGAAACTCTGGACCAGGATTCCCAGAGAAGTAATAGATGCCCCAACCCTGGAAGTGTTCAATGCCACGTTGGATGGGGCTTTGAGCAACCTGATGTAGTAAAAAATGTCCCTGCCTGTGACAGGAGTGTTGGACTGGATGATCTTTAAAGGTCACTTGCAACCTAAACCATTCTGTGATGATTCTGTGTTACTTCAGCGATGACAAGTTTTGAGGATGCTAATCATATCTTAAATAGGTTTTCCTTCCTAAATAATACAGTGCTCTCTTGCTACATCTAATGTTGGATGAGAAAAATTAAGCTGTTTAATCTAGAAAAGAAATGGTAACCTTTAGGTCTTTTAAATGAATTCAGAAAAAAATTATGGTCTCACTACATTTCGATAGCCAGAGTGTTACTGAAATTCAGAGTTGAATTTCCACTGGTGTAATAGGTAGAAACATCAGTCTTCAGAAGCTGATGTTACTGTAGGCTTTATATAAGGTGAATCATAGCATATGGATTCTACTCAATGGACTGAGTTAAAATAAAGATGTCAATAAACTATTAAAAAAAGTGATATTTCGTTTTCTTATGTATATGAGAAAATAGACACTGAAGAGTGATCTCATATTTAGATTATATTTCTAGCCCATTTTAGAGCCGAACAAAATAAATATTTTGGGTGAAGCCGTTTTTATGCATAAATGTAAAATAGGGACCTCAAAAATAAATTAAAAAATGAAACGATCTGCAGATGAGGAAGCAGCGGTCTAAGTGCTGATTTTTTTCCTTAAAAAGAAGAGTATGCTTTACTTTTTGCAGAACTTGATAACACAAAATTGTATTAAATTTCTCTCTTTTTTCCTGGGTTTGTTAGTCTTGTACATAATCTTAGTTCCTGTTTAAAAAAGACCTCATTATTGCATTTAGTTTCCTTTCCACTGACTCACAGAATTTCTTTGACTGAAACATAACCTTAAAAGGTTTCTGTATTTGATTCACAAACAGAGAGAAGAAGACCATGCCATTGCTTCACTTGATAATTTTTGTGTTTGATTTTTCTCTGATTTATTTTCACAGCTAGAAAATAATGATGAGAAATGAAGGGGCCAAATGGAATTCACTTGGTAGCATGGATGACCATGAGTATTTAGAACTCCTGGTTTTCCTTCTAGTTGTCTGGGAAGCTTCACACCTTTTTTTTTTCAGAAGACTATTCAAGCCAGTCTAATAATTCATCATTTTCAGAACAGATCTCTTAAAACTGCTGAGACTGATTCTCAACAAATCTTCACTGATTTAGTTGACTTCAAACCACTCATTGACTTAACCCAAGATAAATGGCTTAGAAGGGAAAAGCAATAGTGCAACTTTTGGTAATCTTTTTCCTTGACTGAATAAGCAATGTAGAAGTCTTAACCCTAACATATGGATCATTGTGCTGGGTCATAGTCTTCTTTCATTGAGAGCACTGTGCCTAGCTTTTTTAAACTAAAACTATTTAGGTAATTAAAACCTTGGATATCTAAATAAATCGAGACTTACCTGGAGAACATTTATGATTTGCCAAAGCATTTGTGTTACTCTGCTACACGACCTTCTGGGGCAATATGTGGCCTATAATGAAATATAGCAAGGCAGAAGTAAAGAATTCTTCTTGAAAAAAGACCAGATAGGTTACAATCTAGTAGAACTAACTGAAAATTAGACCACTTTTCACACTGTTTTTCTTTGATTGAGATTTTATCATGATTAAGAATTGTATTTAAAGGTGTATCTTCACACAGCACTTTCAAAGTGGAAGGAAAAGACAAAAGCTCTGCCAAGTCAACTCCAGACCTCTGTGGAAACATCTAATTTACTTGTTCCATAATTAGACTTCCCAGTGTTGTAAAAGAGATTATATCAATACTTATGAGCAGGATTATGCTGTGACTTTTAATTCCTATAACATCTAAGATGAATGTGTGCATGTTTAAATAGATAATGTGCAATGTATGCGTATTGATGACGTCCTCTGCTTTTAACTTCTGTTTGACTCTGGATTGATGTCAATCAAGGCTCTAAGTGGAAACTGTTACAATTTAACGTAAACTATTTTTATTGGCCCCTCTGGCTTTTTTCTCTGTTTTAGTAATAAATGTACCACTGCTTTAGTAATAGATGGAAAGTGTGTTTTCAGAAACAAAATGAAAGCTATTTTTGGAAAATTGTAAGCTGTTTAGGAGGCAGAAAACTTTACTTTTAGTAAAATTCTTGCTCTGATGAAGGTATCGGAGTGTAAAGCATTCACAGAACAAAAAGAAGGGTCTAAATGTTACAGCCAAAGAATTCTTGAGTTCTGAAGCATGTTACATTTCCCCAGTTTGTCAGTTTTTATATGCCTTGATAATAGAATGTGATCTGTCTTCAATTTCTTAGTAAAAGCATTTCCTTTCTCATTTTAATATAATTATTTTGAATACACTAGCCTATGAGCTTTTAAATTTGACTTATTGTTTTTCATTGCAAAGTAATTAAATATAATTTTAATATTTATTTCTATTTATCCTGCCCTGAAATTGTATTTCTAGATTTTTTTAATGTTCTTTCCTATATTGATCAGTAATTATTTTCATTCTGGGAAATAGCATGGTATTGGTCAGTTTCATCTGAAATCTGTGTTTCTTCTGTTACATATAATTGTTAGTGGCTGTTATTGTGAATTCTTAGATCTTTATTTTGATTTACAGTGTTCGTATGCTTTCAACCTCTATTTAGAATCCTACTCTATTAGTATCAATCTGAAAATGTACGACAAATCTTCTGAGAATTCTGAATTATGGTAAAAATGAAAATAAACATTAACTATATGAAAGGAAAGAAATCTATTGCTTTGAGAGAAAAATGAGCTATCCTTTTTATTTATTTTATTTTTTTAGAAAAAAATCTTATATGCAGAGATAAGCCTAATCATTGCTTTTCATCTGATGTAGTCATTTATAACAATGCAGAGTCAGTTTAAAAGAAAAGCAAACAAGAATGTTGCCACATTATCAGAAGTGGCAGATAGTCAGGCTCAGATAATTTTATCCAGCTATTATGAATGTGACATAAACTTAGCTGAGCCTGAAGATTTAAATACGGAACTAAAAATCTGGAGGGTGATGCCTGATTCTAATGGTGCACTCCTTGACCTTACTTTCCTGTATTTAAACTGGTGATGTCTCAAGTCTAGAAGGTTTATTCTTAAATTGTTTTTGTTATCATAAAAGATATTCAGGCAGCATCTCTGAGGATGAAGGTATTCAGCCAGTACAGGTACTCTGTAACTAGAACAGCATTTTCCCCACTCTGTTCTGCCATCCTTCTCTTACCCTAACATTAAGAGACTGTTTCTTCAGCTAAGACAGTACTTAAGCTCTTGAAACACATTCATTCTTTAGGTCAGATCTGGGAAAATTGTCAATAAGGGTGCAGATTAAAGATATTTGTGGTTCTGTCTTTTATGATGTGGATGCTTTCCAGTTACTATCTGGGCTAAAACCCAAACTTATTTCATATGTCACTAAGCAGCAATGACTTTCAGTCACTACTGAACAGGGCTGAATTTAGGAGGTGACTAAGTGATGAAAGACTCCCATTTCCACTATGATAAGCCTCCTGAGCTTCCTAATCCTCCTTAAGTGCAGTTTCCTTTCTCTATATTACATCTTTGTGCACTGCAGAGCTCCTTCTCAGAACATTATTTACAAGATTACAAAGCACATCTTAAGCAGCCTTTCCTGTAGCATTTTTTTAATCAGTGGAGTTTAAATAATGGCTCAGTAATGCACACTTTATGATGAAAAACTTCAGTGTAATGCAGCAGTGGTAGTAGTGCTGAGTTGTTTAAAATTTGCTGTCAGCTGCTGAACAGATTTCATTTGCATCTGATATTGCGGGAGTTAAATTGTCAGTGCAGGATGTGTTAGTGCATTGTGCATTTTACTTTACAAAAATGTAATCATAAAACTTTCAAAATTTTAAAGGCTTTTTATTAGTTATGAAGCTCTGAAAATTGGATCTAATAAAAAAATCAGTGAAATGACATCTAACATCGTGATCAAAATGCTCTAATCAATGAAAAAAATGTCATTGCTCTTGAGACAAGCTTGTTTCCATTAGTAGGAGAAAGCTCAAAGCTTGTTTTAGGTAAGCTAGGGATAAGACAATCCCGACGACTCTCCAAGCAATGATGATAGGAAGTTCTGTAATGAAATGTACTACCAACCTTTTGTCTAAACTTTGCCCCTTAAAGTTTAATTTCACATATAACTGATATGGTTGGACTTTGCTCCTTGCTTAAGGTGGGTTGAGAAAGTAATTTTCAATGGGATTAAGAACAGAGTAAAGATTTAAGCCAAAATTGACCTGCAGGAATACAGTGATTTCTACATATACTTGGAAGAAGGCTGCAATGAGAAAACTCAATGAGGCTGACTTTATCCAAATTGTAGATAATCTCCAAAATACAGACTGGGAAAGCAGCTTAAAGGAAGCTACTAAAGATACTGCTGGCGGAGTGGCTCTGCATAGCAACCTTTTTAGCACAGATACTGTGAAGCTGTTAAGGGGAGTTGCATTTGCCGTGTCCCAGATAAACTCTACAGGAATTCAGTAAGTCAGTCACCCAGAGCAACGGATCAGGATGGCAGAAAGAGACATGATTTACAGCTCCCTTCTTTCGCTTTGGTGAAAATGTTCCTGTTGTGAACTTGAAACCTTCAGCACTGACTTATGAACATGATTTTGCCATCATTTTTCTTCAACACTTGAACACTGAAAGCAATGTCTGTCTAGGTATTTATAGAGCATGTAATCATGGTTTTAATAAAGGATGCATGTAATCATGGTTTTAATAAAGGATGCAACTGAGCTAGTAGGTGAAGGATGTTGCTTGTAGAAGTTACATCTCTATGAAACAAAGGAGCAGAGAAACTAAAGATTTTAAGGATTTTTAATCTGGGTATTAAAACATTCCCACGCACACCCCTTCTTTGTACCTTCATATAGTTTTGTAATGGATTACCCAGTACCTTGGTGTAACTGATACAATCTGTGAATAAATATACATTCGTACAAACATGCAGAAGGCACAAGTGAACACTGTAAGGCTAGGAAGTCAAGTACTCAAAAATAGGAAAAATCTTCCTATGCTTGTGTCTTATGGTACAGTTTTTTAGGATATGTTTACATGCCATTTCTTTTCCCAATGGAACCCTGTCTCCTCATCACAGAGTGCCTTCTTAATGAGCAGTGATTCACACTAGGTGTATTCCTCATTGTTAAATACAAATTCTCATGCTTTATTTAACACACTATTGAAGTTCTGTTTTGAAGACAGAATTCTTTGACATCTCTCATCTTTTCCGTGACATTACTTCGCTAGAGTACATAACAGATTCACAAATAAGCATTTTCACAAAGTCTTTATAAGATAGGGGGATCTCATTAATCTGCTTCCAAGAAGAAAAACTGAGGCACAGAGATGATGTTCAGATTTACGTACTGAGGTATAGCTCTGCTGCCCATCACCCACTAATCTAACTCTAGTAAAACGTTAGGACTTTAATTTATCTGGCATGGGAATGGGGAAGTGGAAAAGCAAGCCATTTAACCTTCTAAGTCTTGAATCATGTTTGAGGTGGGAAATGGTTAGAATGTGCACCTGGACTCAGGAACTCAGGTTTTCTTCTGGTCTTGGGGATTAAGTGATATTTTTGGAGGATAATTAAATATCTTCACCAACATATGAACTATAACAATATGAACAGTTTCTGAGATGATTCATGAAATGTCTTCCAGCCTTTTACCATTTATTCATAGCTGGCTACATCTCATACAGCTGTAGAAAAAAACTAAAACTGTGTGTGTTCTAGTTTCAGTGATGATACTGAGAATCCTAGAGGTTCTTATAAAATCATCCCTGCTGTTTCTTGGAAAAAGATGTGAAACTTTTTCATGCTTCTTTTGAAATGTATGTTAATTATTTTGAGACCATAGTGTTAAAAGAGAGGAGAACTAATTATCAGTGGAAACAATGATTATAAAATTAAGATTATGACAATATAGATTCTGTGTTGTCAACTATTGTTCATCATCAGTCCGGTTCTTGTTAGTGAACTGCTGTGCAGGAATTTCAAACTGCTGAATCACAAGGCTCAAGTTACAGATGATAATAATCTCTTATTGATGAGGTTGGTAAAACTGCCTTTTTATTGACTGTGGCTGTTTTGTTTATTTCAGTGGTACATCTGACTGCTAAAACAACCACCCTATATAATAGACAGGCTGATAATACTACCAAAGATCATTATTCTGTATTTTGCATTACAGAAAGCTTTTTGTCACTTTCTGAATAATAATGCAGTACAACAATGGGATAAATAATGACATTTTTAAGATTAGGAAAGTACTGGAGTAATGATGCTGTGATTAGTGAAAAGCAGGCTGGTAAAGTGATAACTTTGCTCTTCAGCTTTTTCCCTCACTGCTTGATTCTAAATAAGGCATTTCTGTTTCAATTTAGGGTTCTGCTTAAGAAAAACTGATACTGAATCTTTATTATGCTTTTGTACCTGTTATTTTTCATCTTACTCTTTTGAGTTGTTTTGTTTTGTTTTGTTCTGCTTATTTAATTTAGTGTACTCTGTAATTTTTACTATTTTGAATGCTTTCTTTTAGTTTTCTCTTTTGTCTTAGTTCTAGTATTTTGTATACCCACTTCTCTTCTGCAATTATTCCTTCTCTCTACCCACCCATGGAATCTTTCTTTATAACATTTTCTCACAAAGAGCACATTGTAGTAACCCTGAGAACATCCAACAGACGTTATGTTATGTAGTAAGCACAATATTCAAAGGAACACCAGACCCCTAAGGACTGAATTGCTTGCTTAAGATGATGGAAGAGAGGCTCCAGGATAATCAACCTTAGACCATCATGAAGTTATATTCCACAGCTTCAGTGAATCTTGCAGGTTTCTGCTGCTGCAAGAGGAGAGCAGAGCATCCTTCCCTCCTTTCCCTCCTTTTTCCTAACCAGCTTCCAGGGAAAGCAGAAAAGAGGAAAAAGAGGACACGCGTCTTCCTTTTACAGCAAGCACTCTTTTAACAAACTACTAGATGGACTCATCTATAATGTCACACTTAGTTTGCCTAAAATTATGTATGAGTAACTTGGCCCTTAGGTACTACAGTTTACATGTTTTTAAAGTGCTGCTGCCATTTCTCTATTATGAGGCTAAAGGATTTTGGCTCTTCAGGCTCTTATATTCGGTGGATGAGATATTTGTGGGTTAGAAATCTATTTTACTTAAATTTCTGAGTCAGACTAGAATTTAAAGACAATGCAGCCCAACAAGAAATAATACAAATTAAATGTGCTTTAATCTTAGAGAATAGCCTGCCCCAGAAAAGCAATATGAATTTTGTCTTCTTGCAGACCCAAAGATAACCTGATGCCAGATGTTTAAAATAAATTAGTAGCTCATGATGTCTCAGCATTTCTAGGAAGGTCATGGAAGATACTATTTTTGGCAGTGTGAAAAGTATAGCCATGTGTATAGTATGGCTGCGTGAAAGGTATCCGAGTGCTTCTAATCCAGAGTACAGTTGATTTTGGCACAATGGAACAGCAGAGCACATATTAACCAAGTAATAAATGAATATAGCAGGCGGTTTTATTTACAATTAGAACAGACATAATCTATCTGTTCAATTTGGTGGTTGAAAAATTGGACATGAGCCAGCAATGTGCATTTGCGGCCCAGAAAGTCAATTATACCCTGGGCTACATCAAAAGAAGCATGGTCAGCAGGTCGAGGGAGGTGATTCTCCTCCTCTACTCTTCTTTCATGAAACCCCGTCTGTACTGCTGCGCCCAGCTCTGGTGTTCACAGCACAAGAAAGACATGGACTTGAAGCAGGTCCAGAGGAGAGCCACAGAAATGATCAGAGAGATGGAACACCACTCCTGTGAAAAAATGCAGAGAGTTGGGGTTGTTCAGTCTCAAGAACAGAAGCTTCTGGGGAGACCTTATTGCTGCCTTTCAATATAGAAAGGAGGCTTATATGAAGGTTGGAAAGAGACTTGTTACCAGGGCCTGTATTGACAGGACAAGGGGCAATGGTTTTAAAGAGCAAGAGAGTAGGTTTAGATTGGACATAAGGAAGAAATTATTTACAATTAGGGTGGTGAGACACTAGGATAGGTTGCCCAGAGAAGTTGTGGATGCCTCATCATTGGAGGTGTTCAAAGTCAGGTTGGATGGAGCTTTGAGCAACCTGTCTAGTGGGAGATGTTTCTTCCTATAGCAGGGGAGGTGAACTAGGTGACCTTTGAAGGTCTCTTCCAACTCAAACTATTCTGTAATTCTATGATTCTATGATCGATTCTGTGATCTTTGTGAAATCATATAATACTGAAACTTTCAGACACATTTAATAATGTGAAACGTCAAAAAATATGGAAGAAGCATTGTCATTACATTTTTCCAGATGATATTTTTGTAAAATTCTTGGACTCCTTAGCTCTGTAGTTTGTGAATCTGAAGTTAAAACTTCTTTTGTCAGCTAAGGTTTCAATTTTTTTGCTGACAGATTGGACTGATAAGAAACCTTTAATGAATGTATTCAAAAGTTTGTTATGGATGTTAAATAGTAAATAGCATTTTCTTTAAAACAGAGAGAATGGATGAAAAATTAATATACAATACCTTGAAAAAATCAGAAGCTTTTATAACCAATGTTTGAAAACAGTCCTGTTCTGTATATAAAAATCTCTCATACATAATTGAACTACTTAAGTGACAGCCACGAAACGGACTTCTAAAAAATATCTGTCATAGGTCTGTTACCATTTCTGAAGATGACGTTTCTTTCCCTTTTGGTAGATTCTTTTATTTCACTAGATGTCAGAAGATATCTTGGCCCATCCAGTAATATACATATAGAAATATGGTTATGATGCAGTGGTCCAAAAACAGACCCTGAGCACCAGGTTCCTCTCTCCCATATTGATAGGAACAGTCTCATTGAACTAAGTAGTCAGGATAACTTTAGTATAGTTTCATATCTGCAATTCTAGTTTTGTCTTCCTTTAAATAAATTTTTGCCTTCCTGATCTTAGAGGGTCGCACTCTCATCTAGGAGCCAAATCTGGCCTTTTCTTGTCAGCTCCTCACATGCCACAAGCAGAATTTTTTTTTTACTTTGCTGTTATTTTTTGCTTGTTCTTTGCAATGGGTTGTCACAGGAGATCACACTGTATTTTTTTCCGCCACTTGGCTGCTTTTCATTACTTGGCATGTCCAAAAATGATCAGTCCCTATTGATAATAGCTTATTGGAACATCACTATTTAGGCAGTTCTGGAAAGACTAGGTTTTAAGAAGGAGGAACAAAAGTGTCATACAATTGGGATAAAAAGGGTGATGTCAATTTGACTTACTCTAAAATTACACCTCTTTATGGAAGGAATCTCTTTTTGGATAAGCTAACTGAATTTTTTATTTAATTTAAACTTTTCTTTTATATATGAAGATTTCTGAGTTACATGTAATTCATGTATTAGTTATTCTTCCCTAAGAGTTGAAGAAGGTATCTTCCTAAATCCAAAAGGAATGAAATTAAATTAAAAAGATCAAGATCTTTATGTGACAGTATAGAAATGTTACTATTTGTCAGATACTCAGGTCCCTCGTAAGAATTGCTTTTGAAAAAGAGGTGTTTTTAGGAACTTAGTTGGAAACAAAGAAAGCAGTCACTCGACTAAGCAAGATGATAAATATCCTGATAAATATCTGGGGGTTTTAACCATGCTGGTATAGGTCTTCTCTTTGCATGGAATGATGTGACTGCACTGCAGTCACTGGAACTGGGCTGACTTGAACTCAGCAACTATGGATGTTGAATGAAAAGGTTATGACTCTTTAAAAAAATGGCATCACAACCTTCCAAACAATCTGTATTTTCTGTTGATCTCTTTTTAATAAAAAGGGAAAAAAAGAAGTGAAAGCCGTGTAATAGAAGTGTACACTTAGCTTCAAAGTTTAACCATAATGTCAGAAAGAAAATAAACAAATGGTCCACCTTTCTAATATTTGCAAGACAGTGATAAGTATGTAGCTCACATTAGCTGGCAAAACAGAGGAGAAAAGCAGAGGTAGCTGCCAGAAGCTTACAGGCAGGGAGTAAAACCATACGAGTGTCAAATGCCCGTTAGCAGGAGATTAGATTGAAGATGGAAGCCAAAGGTAAAGATGGTATCTGCAGCTGAAAGTGGGCTGAAATGTCCCATCTGTCTCATGAAGTCCTGATAGGAGCCAAAGTTTCCAACAAGATAAAAAGGTATCATTCAGGACAGAGCAAAACATAATGTAAGTTCTTTTGTATCCACTGCAGCACATCCTACAGGACAAAGTTTGAGCATCTTAGCATGCTGTTATCGACAAAGGGCTGCTATGATGGCTTTTTGTACCTGTATTATTTTAATAAGGCACAAAATTGGCAGTTGTCCTTAAAAAAATCCCTAAAGCATTTCTATAGGACGTATCCTAAATATTCGTGCCAATTTAGAGCTGAGGTAGTCAAGCCCCATATCCCAAATTTCTCAGTCCATTCACATTTTACATTTTGTATTATTCTGCTATAGTTCATCAACCAGTTGCTGCAATAACCCCCATGGTGCTGCTTATAAAAAGTAGATGGCGAAGTTAAAGAGAGATTTGAGGACTTTCTTGACAAAAAATACCAGAGAATAATATCACATTTCTCTCTCAGAATGCAAAGTGATTTTCTGTTGTGAAATTTAATTACTTCCCTTTATCTAGATTGATTTTAGGAATACACAGTAAGGGAACAGAAGATAATTGTTTAAAGTAGGAGGCACTGGTATAATAAATACATTATCAGGAAATGTATGCACAGGCTCTATCCTACTGTTGTCATATTTAATTGTTGAATCTTGATGACAATAAAGTCAGTTGTTGAGTATAGCTACCCATGCTTTTCCAGCACCTTCAGAAGAGCAGAAATCTATTTGTTGTTATGTACTTCTCTCTGTATTTGATACTGAAACACCAGTCTGTTACTGAACTATTCATGTGAAATGCGGAAATGTCAAACCTTTCCAGTTCAAGGATGTCTATCCATATACAACTTTAATAGATTTGATGTTATAGGTTCAGAAGTCCTTTAAGAGACTATATTGATAGGGAGGGACTAACCCTGTACCTGCCTCTCTGTCCATAGGAATAGTGCTATTTCCCATAAGTAAGAAATGTGCTGGTTGAGGCTTTCCAGTTATTTGCCATCTGTGTTTTGGGGCGTTTACCTTAGGAATAACTCCTCTTTTCCCCAGATATTATCTATTTACCATTAGATTAAGTTGGTCCTTGTATCTATGAATATTTCAGCTAATCTATGGGTTTGCTCTGTGAATGTTCCTTCCTCATCTCAAATTTAGCCTTCAGATTTACCTAAAAATCACATCTCACTGTGATCCATGTAGAGCTTCTTGCAAAGTGATTCCAGAAATTTGTCTTGCCTTCACAAAATCTCATAGATCTATTTTTGTAACTTCCCATTACAAACCAAATGACACATAGCATTCATATTGTTCAGCCTTTGTAACTCAGATTAATAACTGTATTAGTAATTTCACATGTCACATATTTGCTTTCTTCACAAGAATTAGATAGAGAAAAGGAAAAGACATTGGCCTGCTGATCTCAGGGCCCTCCATGATCTCATGCTCCCACCATGTATCCTGGATTTGCTGAGATAGAATTGTAGAATCAATTTTCTATTCAGGATAGCTGAATTTCTGACTACAGTACTTGATGTAGCAGAAAACAAAGTTGATAAGTTGCTTTAGTTTTCAGCCAACACGAGTATGCAGTGATAAAGGTCTTTACCAGTTCTGCATTACCGAGATCCAGATGCTGGGGACAGTGAAAGTCAGGGCAGCTGACCCAAGCTGGCCAACAGAAGTATTTCATACCATAAATATCACGCTCTCTATAAATTGTGGAGTTTGCTGGGGATCACCTTCCTCTCTGTCTCTCTTTCTCTCTTTCCTCAATGGCTGTCATCTTCAGAGGATCTTGCCTGTCATTCTGCTCCCAAGTCCTACTTCCCTGCTTGTTATGACTCATGTTTTCACTGAAGCTGTTGTGCTTGCAATGCTTATTATCTTACCTAATATTCACTGCTGGGATCACACAGCTTACGACCAGTATATAAGCTGAGTATAACTTTTTATTATCATTGTTTCTATTCTTCTTCTTCTAAT
>NW_010166909.1:0-2887 GCF_000695765.1 Mesitornis unicolor
AACCGAGCGATTCTGTGATTCTGTGATATAGAAGAAAATAGCATAGTCATGCTGAGAGTGGCCCACTTTGCAGTATGCATGGATACTGAAAGAGCTCCACAGTTCCACTTAGGTACTATGATTCTCTTCTCATTGAAGTGAATGATCTTGGCATGTAATGTGTAGATGATAACTATAGACTCTATAGTCATGGCTGCATCATTTGGATCACTACTACTATCAGAGCGGGCACTGAATTCAGCTCTAAGTGGCCTGCAAGTTAAGTTAGGACTCACTGCACATCTTGCACGTAGCTCTATATATTTATTCATCTCTTATCTTTGGTCATTATGTATTCAGTTGCTATTATGGATATAATGCTTTTCTTTCCAATTCTTGTCTGAACATCTTGGTCTCTCCATAAGTTTCCAGACCCATTGGGAAAACAGCCAGAGATGATGAAGGTCTCCCCTTTGGAATCTAATGTGCTGTGATAAGTCTGTGCATGCTGCAGACAACCCCACAAGGTACTTCAGCATTTTAAAGGCTTACAAAAATAGGGTGGCTGGTTTCCCTTCACAAGTCATGAAAACAAATTGGCAGTGTAATCTCAGGGAGGTGGTTTCTCACTCCTAAAGAATCCTGAACTATATGCAACATTGGCCTTTAGCACAGACCGCTCACTTTCCGTCCTTTCTTGCCTCTTTGCCCAGAGGCATCTCTTGGTGCTGCTCCGCTTGGTTACTTGGACACAATTCTGCCATAGCTGTCTGCGAGGCACTTGCCTATGTGTGTGAAAAAAACACACTGATTGTTCTTCTGCAGGAATTTGTCTCTGGACAATGTTAAGATAAATTTAGTTTAAGATCAGGGGAAAATATAATCACATCAGTGATTCTGGAGAAGAAGGTAGCTTTAAAATCTGAAAGACAAATGTAGGTTTAAATGGTTTGAAACCAGATCTTTGTAACAAGGGAACAAAAATACATATATTAGTTCCTTGGTTTTGATGTTGTCCTTTCTGTATTCTAAAATGCTAGGAGAAATTACACTGAGTATGGGTGAGCAGAAGGAGAACCATATGACTCTCAAACAATGGAGACTGTCTGATTGAATCGCCTGATGCTGCTTTGCAAATGTAGTTACTAATTGAGAAGAACTTAGGAGTGTAATTCAGAGAAAGGAAGAGACCTTTAAACAGTTTATTTCTTTCAAGTTCTTAATAAATAAAATACAAAAGTTATTTAATGAATGCACTGTTCCTGAAGCAGAATACATTAATGAAGCCTGCCTGCTGATTTGGCTTTATACTACTCAAAAACATAATCAAATAAAGAAAAATAAAAGTTATATCCAAGGAGATTAAGTCATTTAGTTAGTGCATAATATATAAATTGTTCTGTTGGAAACTAGTGCTGGTAAAGCCAGTACTATGAGGTTATTTGACATACAATTTAAAAGTGGACAAGAATTGACTTGGAACATGCTTGTAAAATAAATAGCATTTTTCTATACATACTATAAATATATATAATTATCTAAATAACATAGGTTTTGAGACAGGAATTTCTGGTAGGGTAAGTTCATAGCACATGAATCTAGATCTCTACATGTCTTGCAATTTAAAACAGCTAAACATTTCCGCACTGGTAGGATCCACTTCCTACCTTTGGCAGACAGCTCTAGTCTCACCAACAGTCCCACAGAACACAGAGGCTGTATCCCACACCATGGGATACCACTGCTCTATTTCATGAGGGGTCATTCATGCCATGTTGTCTTGTTCTTATTTCCAAATAAAAGGGAGATAAAGGTGAAGCAAGGGGGCAGGTGGAAAAGCCATTAATTTAGATTTAAAATCTAATGTTCACAAGCTGTAATCCACTGATTTCAACAAAAAGGATGATCTTCAGTTTAGGAAAATAATTCCAAAATGCGATTTGGTTAACTTTGCTAACACATTTCCTGTCAGATCTCTAACTTCAGACTTGCCTTATGTCCAGTTCCTGGTCTCCTGCTCATCTGCCCTTTAGATGTATTTTTTGCTCCTCTGTTTTCTTTTTGGGGTGAACCAACTAGACTCCCTGAGATAAAATCCACCTGCAGATCTGGGGATAGTTTGTTCCTGTGATTTCTCACAACCAGAGATAAAACTAAGAATGCAGCTGGCTATCCCAGTCAGCTTATGCTCCCAGTCTCTCTCACACATCCTCCAGCCATACGATGGGGCACATAATAGAGACCTAGTGCCCATCCTACTGAAAAGAGGACCTGTTGTGAGAGTCTGTCATGTTCTGGGTGGATATGAGTCAAGGGGGAGTGTATGAACAGACTTTGAGAACTTCTGAAGACATTAAAAGGTCTGGAAGGCTAGATACAAATATCAATATACTCATCAACATTGCGCATCTGAAAGGGAAGTGAAATGTGTACTCAAAAGTGCTTATCTTCCCATCCCTGGAAATTTTGTTCCTAGAATCATAATTACAAAAATGAGCTCAATACAGGTACTGAAGTTATTATGGATAAAGTGAGAATGCTGTTTCATGAGGCAATAATTACAATTATTGAATATCTAACTTCTGAGGTTATGATCTTGTCATGTACAAATCTGTTTATTTATCCACTGGGAGCTGAAGCTTCAGGGAAAAGTCAATACATGTCCAATTTTCTAACTCTAGCTGAACATCTTTCCGCTGCATTGCTACCAAGTAAATGATTGTCGGTGAAGCTTTGAGTATTGGCGGAGTTTCCTTAAGTGTATGGCTGCTGTTTATTCCTGAACAATTTGAGAAAAAGTGAACTGCCATTCACTTTTTGTGGAATAGCAGCTTCAAAATATAGATCAGGATGAATTCCAAAGGAATTAATGATATAGCCTGCCGAACAGGAACGTAACAAAAATAAC
>NW_010166909.1:2918-10192 GCF_000695765.1 Mesitornis unicolor
GGAAAGAAACAAAAATAAAAATAGAAGATGCAAACTTTTGTTTATAAGGAAAAAATCAAGCACTTGGTAAAGGAGACAGTGTGGCAAAGTGTGGTGATCAGAGCTAGAGATGGAGGTGAGAGCCATGACCAGCGTGGAAAGGGTATTGCGCAAAAGTTCCAAAGTAAGGACATAGAGACAGTACTTGAATCAGAATAAAGCACGGAATTACAAAAAAAAAAAAAAAAGAAAAGGAGAAGATTTTGGCGCTGTGGATATATTACAGAAGTCAATTAAGAGCTAAATATACGTACGCTAGTAAACAGAAGAGAATGCTGAGAAAGAAAGAAGGACCAGTTTGGAAAATACAAAGAAAAGTAAAGGGAAAGAAGGGCTGGATTTCAAAGAGATTAATGGATTTTGGAGGATGGAAATGAAAGCTTGGATGTGAGGGGAGAGGAACAAGGAGGATTAATTTTGACTTTGCAGTCTAGTTTCAGTGATTGGTGAAAGGAAGGAAGAAATACTGACAAATAGATGGAAGTATGTCTCCTGAAGTTCAATTTTAGAGTTTCTATTTTAATGACTGTAAAGTTAGAAAGGTAATCTGAGGAGAGACAATAATGTGAATCCTGATTAAAGGCAGAGTGATGACAGAAGTCAAGTTGACAGAAGACAGTGGCTGAATGGAAAACTCCTTTTTTTCTGAGTTCTCCCTCCCTTTGCTTTGCTTATACAAAATATAAAAGTGTTAACTGCAAGGCCAGATAATCTGAGTTTGTTTTATCTTTGCCATGAATCTAAAGCATGAGACTGGAAATCATCAAGGATGCATATAGATTTAAAGTGGTTTTGAAATGCCTATTCCTCCTAGATGTAACAGTTGCTATGTGTGTATTTATGTATTTATTTCTAACTATTCAAGAAATAGCATGACATTATTGCAGAGGAAGGCTTTGGCAAGTAGTTCACTGTTTAGACAAGTTCAGACTATGTTAATGTAGCTGCTGAAAATGACTGACATAAATGGGGAGATGTCATCCTTGGAGAGAGAAGGAAAGAAAAGGCCTAATTCTTGATGCTACTGCAGCTGCAGCTGGTGGAAGGAGGCAAGGCAGTTCTGCAATATATGTCTTATCCAACTACTGTGAGGCTATTCTCATCCATTTCTCCATTCTTGTCCTATTTTATTTCAGGAATGAGCTTCACTAGTGGGTAAATTGATTCCTACATAGACTGTGAATGTAGTGCCTTGGGAAACTTAAGAATGTGGAAACATGCAAATACAAATAATTATCATTTATGCTTGTGAAAGAAAAATTATAAGGTTTGTTCCAGCAGCTGGGAACACCTTCTGGTGAATTTCTCATGACCACCTACAGCAGACCGTTAAAAAGTCTGTTCCCGGCTTCTGACCTCTTTCAGATTTGGTCCCTTCCAGTACCTTTCTCCAGCTCATAAATACTTCAAAAGGCAAAATGAAGCCACTTGAAAGTCTTGATACTTCTCCTCCACAACAGCCATTCAGCTCTAACTGCTGAGACAGAGATCAGGACAAACGATTGCTTTTTCAGGGGAGTTCTGCCCTGTAGATGACTGTTTTATGTTTTTACATCAGGACTTTGGTAGTGATCAGAGAAAACTACCGATTTGCCTTGGGCATATGACATAATCCAAAATAATTTGGAAGGGATATTTTCTCAGCACAAACTCCTCAGAGCACAGAGCACTTGAAGGGCTGCCTTTTCATTGTCATTCCATTAGTGCTAACAGCAGCTGTACTTGTAACTCCCTGTGTAATTCAAGAAACTTCAGTAAGAACTGTAAACAATCTGTCAAGTCTTCTTGACTTTTAAGAAATCTTTTATTCAACTCAGTGAGGTTTTACCTCACCATCTCAGCTGCTGATTTTTCTTTTTGCTGAAAGTGTATGGGGTTGTTTTTCTGTAAACAAAATTGAAAAGGCCATTTTTTTTCTGACTAAGCTTGATTAACTTTTTGTCTTTACTCTAGTAAAATCAATTTTCTGTACAGAAAGATTTAACAAAGTATATTAATTTAAATACACTCAAAGCCATGATGTTTATTAAAGATACAGCAAATGTGCCTCTCAACTTCCAAGATGTATCTACTTAATCTTACAGTTCTCTGCTGGACTGCATGCTAAAAGCAAATATATGCTCTGTGAATTCTATAAAATTTGTAATAGTTACTTCCCATTACTCATTATGACTGTAGTTAATGTCAAAACAGAAGTTTAAAGGCATTTGTAGAAAGAGGTAGAAATCCTGATGTGAAGTCAATGTGTGCTCCAGCCTGTGCCTAGAATGTGTCAGCACAGCTGACAGGAACAAGGGCCTGGTACAGGTCTCAGTTGGAGATCCCTTTCTTCCCTGAATGTCTCTTTTCTCTCCAAATCTCTATAAGAATACCTAATCCAGTCTTCTTGGACCCTTTGCAGCTATTTGAAATGGTAAGAGCAGACATACAGTCATGAACAGGTGCTTCTGAAAAGGAGATATACCTGAGTAAGGTGAGGAGGAATGACCATTTTCCTTGTGCCAAAGCAACAGCCCTTTTGACTCAGAGGAGAAGGTATTGCTGTTTGAGTCAGAGAGCTGAAAGATGGAAAAGATGCTTTTGTTATGAGATGGAGTTACACTTTTTCCATTAGTGGCCACAAAAATATTATCAAACCAATGTTCATGCCTTGTCACTATTAGACACTTGACATTGCCATCTCGGAGAGGTTATTTAGGATTAATTTGCCCCTTTTGATGGTTTAAAGCCTTAAACAATTTCACTGTGTCTTCTTTATGGGCACAGAGGGAGTCTTCTTTTTGAAAGAATGGCTAGGGCTTGCAAAATGAAACCTGAGCCGTTTGTGTTTTAGCTTGCTAAAGAGATTGCTGTTTCTTATGCACAGAAATGAATACATTACTAGGAAAAAAAAAGAAACATAATGGAAACTTCAATTAGTGCTCAGCCAAAGCAGGACCTGTGAGTATAACTTGACTCAGTCATATTTCCATTTGTTCTCATTTCAGTAGAATTCAGTCTGATGGGATTTTAATATTACCTAGTTGTGAGGTCAAAACTGTAAGCTTTCCTTTATCTGTGAAAACTGACATTTTAAATTTTTTTCTTGACAGGAGTTTGAAGGTATACTGTGTATAGTAAAGGGCTTCTGCTTTCTTTTGTAGAGATAGCTAGAGCCTGCTACCCTAGGGAGTGACCTCTATATTTACTTTTTAAAGTACTTTAGCATCTTGAAATACAACTTGCTGTGTAAGAATGTCAGGTTTTGTTACCTTAAAGTCAGAAGCTTGACAGTTTCTACTACTTCTGCTTGCTGTTGCTACTAAAAAAGAAATAGGTGAAATGTTATAAATTTCACACTCAGAGGAGGCTGGACAAAGTCTTGCCTCTGGATTTGTAAATGCTCATACAGAATTGACAACATTGTGGAGGCTTTGCTTCTGGTCTGACCTGGTCAGAAACTGAATGTTGCAGATGATCATTTTTCACCTAGTGGAAATATAGGAAGCTCACCAAAATTAGGAGTGACTGTGATTTTATGCATCTAAGAAGATTAGCTCACCAGGGCAGAAAGTATTGTTTAATGCAAAGCTGTATGGTGTGCATATGAAGGTAGGTACCGCTACTGATTAACCATGGTTAGGTCAGAGGTGGTTAAAAAAAGGAATTTTCTTAGAGTCAATGGCCTTTTCCAGAGACATTTAGATGAGAGCATAGAGGACATCCAGAATGCCCACAATCCACTGACCACTCCTAGAAGGAGTTGAGACGCAATCCTGAATACAGCTGTAATAACATTTTGATAATGCTGAAATGTAGCTCAGCTCAGTAACTTCAATCATTGCTATTTACATTACACCAGCAGCCAGAGCCCCCTGTTGCAGATCACAACAGCAGTGGGATGAAAAAGTACAAACCAGGGCCAATTTTACATACATGTAGCATAGGGTATTCAAGTGAAAGGACTAACCTACAACCTGCTTTCCTATATTATGAAATGCACTGCTCTGGCCTTCAGACCCCTGCTGCCAAGGCAGCTGTACTATGGTACTACTGCTACCAATGGAGAAGTCAGGTTGGACATGATGATCCTGTATTTCATAAAAGTGAAAGGCAGTATGTAAGGAAAGTATTGAAATCTCAGCACATTGAAGAATGGAGAGGTAGTTATAAACACATATCCTTGCTTACATCCTACATCAAAGCTCTGTAGGGCACAAAACTTTGTGACTTCAGAACTCTCTCTTGCCACTCCAAGCCACTCTCTCCTCACTCATTGGTGTGCAAAATTATCTTTCTTTCCTACACAAAGACACCCTAAGCTTTATCCTATGCCAGTATACAAAAATCCCTGACAGAATACACCCTGTTAATGAAAGAGCAACCATCCATTCCAACCTCAGGACATGGTATTGAATGAATGGAATCATACCACAAAGCTCTTTTCATTAAATGGTACTTCTATCTTTTTCTTATCTATCAAGTCTTTAGACTTTAATTATCATAATTGTGATAGTTTTCCTCTTTATAAGAAAGAACATAGAATCATGGACAAAGTATTCTTTAAAGAGCAGGAAGCTGTAATGAGACTTCTTATCATTCAAGTCACTTATTTGAGTTTTCATATATGCATATATCTCATTAAAAGAATTCTCATGTGGAAAAAGCATAAGCAATTGTGGTTTCACAGCCTGCAACATCTATTTAGTAGGTTTTCCTTTCATATATGTACATACATACTTATATATTCATACACATATATATACATTCCTAACTGTAAGGACACATTGAATTTAGCCACATAAATCAAGAGCTAAAATGGGAAGAAACAAGAACTAGGGAAAAAGTAAAGAGGAACTTTATGTGTGATATTTCAATGACTTTCCCAAATTTATTTGTGCAAGCCTTTACTTCCAAATTGCAGATTAAGCAGGCATTCAATGATGAGAGCAGAGAGTGATAGTCTGTATTTGAGGAGAAAGAGTGCAGGTTGAAAAAGAAATTGTGCTCATCTATATGTGCAAGACAATTAGTATGCAGCTATATATACTTTGTAGAAAAGGACATTTTGATGTATCTATGCATGAAGCTGCTCACATTTGGCAAATGTAGAAAAAGATTTAATCTCCAGACTAAACCTTTCCTGCAGAAAGAGCAGTCTGGTACTCAAAAATTACACTTATCTCTAAATGTGGATGTACGTGTATTTTACTCAACAAAATGAAGGTTCTGCAATTTCTAAACACATTAAGGGTTTGTCCTGCAGCACTCTTGTAAATATCAAGTATCAAGAATACCGAAATTATTTACCTTGATATTAATTACCTGCACAACTATTAGCAATGTGGTTTGTGAGGAAAAAAAAGCACATTTCAAGCCCAGTGTTCCAATTTTTCCAGTTCCCTATCTTTTTGACTTTGCAACTTTGGCAATCCAGGAAATTCTGTGATATTAATAGGTTATTAATTCAATTTCAGTTATAAAAATTGTTGCATCCTGGAATACTCCAGCAAGTGAACCCAATAGTAAGGTGTCATGCTTGAACCCCCTCAAGATTAGGGAGATGAAGATGATGGAGTTCAGTTTGCCAGGAAGGAAGTGTAAAGTGCCGGGATTCCTTTACCCAAACCTCTACCTCTGCAGGTCTCAGCTGGACAGAGGCAGAAGGTTCAAGAAGTAGAGAAATTCAGGCAGAGGCATATTTTCATAATAGATGGATCTTATTTAATTGTGGGAACAGTGTAGGGAGAAGGAAACTGATTCCACACAGAAGCTGTGCTCCTGTGGTGAAGACATATGCACAGCTGTATGAGGACCATATGCTCCTTTTTAAACAGGGGTCATAAACCTCAGAGCCTGGGTATGATCTTGGTAGTTGCAGTGGGAACTGCTGGAAGAGTAGCTGTTCCTTACTTTGTGCATATACAAGGAGGAACTACTCATTTTTGGACAATATTCATGTACTTCTTTGTAGGAGCTGCATAAGACAAAGCCTTCATGGTATACTTTGGGAAAATATTCCCTGAAAAAATGTCACTTAATTTTGAAGAACTTGATCAAGAAACCGCATTTGCAAAAATGCACACAGATGTTATTTTCAGTTTACATTTCTCTTAATGTTTTCTAATCTGAAAGGGTTATTTTTAGGACCTTTGTCAAGTCTTTATGCTATGTCTCTGAAGAGGTGAACTGCAAACCCTAAGCATTACCAAGACTTCAGCTCTAGAAAAGAATAATTAAACTAAGAATCTGGGAAGGGACTCGAGCTGCCTGACTCAGTTTGTTAGTTAGATCTTTCTTTAACAGATTGTGAACCAAATTAATGCAGTCAGAACTGGATAGGAATGGAGAAAAAAACTATTTCCCATATGAGATACTCCATTTTATATTCATGTGCACAACTGGAATTTGCACAGTACTCTGTTCATTTAAATTTTAATAACATATTGTAAATGCTATCATTAATATTAAACCTGGTATTAATATTGATGATCTGCTGCTTTCAAAAACAGCTGCATGGAAAACACTCCAGCAATAGCCTGTTAACACTTCTGTACCTTAAGAAGAGGGAATGCCATGAGTGCTTCAAACACATAACAATGACCCTCACTTTAAACCTTAATTATGAGTTTCTGTATACAGACAAAGTATTGTTTAATATCTTATCAGTGATCTGGATGAGGAAATTGAGTGCACCCTCAGTAAGTTTGCAGACGACACTAAGTGGAACCTCCTGTGTTCCAGTTTGTGTCCGTTACCCCTTGTCTTATCATTGTTTGTCACCGAGAAGAGCCTGGCTCCATCCTCGTGACACTCCCCCTTATCAACATTAATGAGGTCACCCCTCAGTCTCCTCTTCTGCAAACTAAAGAGACCCAGCTCCCTCAGCCGCTCCTCATAAGGGACATGCTCCACTCCCTCAATCATCTTTGTGGCTTTGTGGCTCTGCGCTGGACTCTTGCAAGAAATTCCCTGTCCTTCTTGAACTGAGGGGCCCAGAACTGGACACAATATTCCAAATGCAGTCTCACCAGGGCAGAGTAGAGGGGAAGAAGAACCTCTCTCGACCTACTAACCACACCTCTTCTAATGCACCCCAGGATGCCATTGGCCTTCTTGGCCGCAAGGGCACAGTGTTGGCTCATGGTCATCCTGCTGTGCACCAACACTCCAGGTCCTTTTCTGCATGGCAGCTTTCCAGCCACTCGTCCTGAAGCCTATAGCGCTGCATAGGGGCATTGCGACCGCAGGGCAGG